>NW_019416603.1:405126-406396 GCF_000390285.2 Anoplophora glabripennis
ACGTGTATACGTTTGACAAAGGTAAAAACAATCTACTTCTTTATGACGTCCCATACTGAAGTAATTTCTCATAACATTTTGTTTATCACAGGCTACATCATCAAAAATAAATATTGAGTTTCGTTTTACATCTTCAGGCGGTGGAATGTTGTCGCAATTAATGAAGGAGTAATATCCAATTCCTTTTATTGGTTTTAGAAGCTCTTCTAAATACTGATATTTTGACTGATAGAGAGACTTGGAAAAAATATAAATATTTTCAAACTTCAATCCATTAGGATGCTCGATTAAACTAATCATAACATTCGTTTTACCACAGTTTGATGGGCCAACAACCAAACAACGAATTGTGGATGGTAACAATTCTCCATGCCTCTTCAGAAGTTTTTTTTCTTCGATATCATTGTTGTTAATGGGTAAAACCGTTGACTGTTTTACAATGCGCATGACGAAAGCAATACTATAAATAAAGCCTAGTCTATAATTCTCTACTTATATATTAAATGTGATATTGATATTATCATCATTCTTGAGTAGTTTGTAGAGCCAAATGCTTCGAACAGCAAGAAAATCAGGCAGTGGTATATTAAACTCTGTTATAAATAATTTACCAGTAGAGCTCCATATTCCAGGATATAAATTTTGTGGTCCTGGTACAAAACTTGCGAAGAGATTAGCAAGAGGTGATGTGGGTATTAATGGTTTAGACGAAGCTTGTAAAGAACACGACGTGGCTTATAGCAGAGAGAAAAACTTGGAGCAACGACATAAGGCAGATCAAATTTTGAGCGAGAAGGCTGTGGAGAGATTTAAATCATCAAACGCATCTGTAGGAGAAAAGGCAGCAGCTTTGGCTGTGGCAACAGCAATGAAAGCTAAAGTTAAATTAGGAATGGGATGCGTTAACGAAAAAACTAAGAAAAGAAAAAGTAAAACTGGTAAACGTAAAGTGAAATCTAAAAAAGTTGGGGGATCATTAGCATTTAAAGATGTAGCAAAGCAAGCACGAGTAGCGTTAAAGGGTAAAAATGTGAAGAATATGAAAGATGCTATTAAAGTTGCATTAAATGCTGTTAATAAAATTAAGAAGAAGAAGAAACATATTAAAGCTGCCCGAGTAATCCCAATACCTAAGACAGGAGGATTTCTACCACTAATCCCATTATTTGCAGGCTTAAGTGCGCTTGGTGCTTTAGGTGGTGGAGCAGCAGGAATTGCAAAGGCTGTTAATGATGCCAAAGATGCAAAGCAAAAGCTTGAAGAAAGTAAA
>NW_019416603.1:406720-412651 GCF_000390285.2 Anoplophora glabripennis
TTGTATACTTTCTGTCATTTTCTATGCTCTGTGTCAAGGCAAGGTTAGCAGGTTAGCCAAAGGAAAAATTCCCCTAAAGTAGGGAGTTAAAGAAATTTTTGAAGAAAAAAAAAAACCTCTTTTTTATATACTCCTGGCCATGCTTGGGCCTCGCGCAAATTTTGCGGATCTTTAAAGATTATTTATTGGGCAAAATTAGAGTTTTGGCAATTTTCGCAACAGAGATAGTTGGATCTAAGTGCCCATAAAAGATAATTTTAAATATTTCACTTTTAAGGCCGACCTACAACAAAGGTATGTACCTACTTTAGGTTAGGAAAAACATGTGCTTGAGCTTTACCACTCGCTTTATTAATTTAGTACACACTAGTAGACATTTGTAGCATTTACTTTTCCTTTTAGGCCTTTTTTTTGTGTCTTCTCTATCCTGCTTATTCTCCTCCTTCATACACCGACTTAAAAACTATCGCAGCCTTCTTGCCACACTACCAACCCGCTTCACTACTGCTTGCTGCATGGTATGCATGACAAAAGTGCGAGTATTTTGTGCTGGCCATACACTTTGCTGCACGCCGCTTTGCACCCTGCACCCTCCCAGGCCTAGTGATTGGTGCATGTACCGCTTGACTCTCCGTTTCACCCAGATAGAACTTTATCGCTCCAGAGGAATTCGACCTGTGCAACTGTGCTACACACCACTCTCACAGATAAGACTAGCTATAAGATTTAGCATGTTAGAATGTAGTTTTAAGATCTGCTTATGTTTGTTTTGTTTGTATACCTTCGTCAAGAGCCTCACTCTTGTGGTATAAATTGGCTTAGGGTGCCATACTTCTTTTGAATTATGTACAACCCAACAAGGCATGCCTAAAACAATTTAGATTATAAGTAACCTTTCAGACGTCATTACTTGTTATATGTTATATTCAACAAATCGTGGGGGTTACCTGTGTAAGCCTGTAGTACAGCGCTGTAGTAAAGGTACCATTCGGTCGGTTATTTACCCGCTATTTCATTGTATACTCTATAATACTTTTATCTGGTTTGTTGGGTAATTTGCGTTATGCAATATAACATAACCCAAATTTGACGCCCAACGTGTTATTTAATTTTGATTCAAGATATATATTTTTTATGCTCCTATATACAGGGTACAACAAGATATCGGTGCCACTTCATAGTTCACATTTGTTAAAGTTTACTTTAACTGAAAACCGATTATTTATATGTTAAACCTTTACCAGACACTAGGTCCAAGAGTGGTAAACTTATATCATACAGGGTAGATCAAATTTAAAATTGTTTTTTAAATTTTACAACAGATACGAACTTTATAGTTTAACCCATTACACAATCCGCTCTTACCCTCTTCCTTAACAAAGTAAATGTTATTATAATTATATAGTGTGGATCAAATAATATATCTTTGATACAAAAATTTTGTGTTGGCTAAATTTCAGGTAAAAGTCGTCAAGATTTTGATAGAAGCCAAGCACTTGTGTTTACATTTTTTACAGTGGAAGGTATTGCGCGGTATTACATTATTAGATACAGGGTGAATCAATAAATTGAGTCTTATCTAAAACATATTATATGGTTATACTTTGGTGGTATACCAAATTAAAAAGAATCGGCATCTTATTTACAACAAACGGTAGATATTATTAAGATAGGGCGATAAAAAAAGGGTAGTCAAAGTGTGCTGAAGTAACTACTTTGCTTTTGTAATTTTTTTTTTGATCCAAGAGTCCAATAGTAGCCTCTTGACATTGTTGGTATTGAAATATACTGGAATTAATATACAAAAGGCGGTGAATAAGTATTTTATTTGGGATAGTATTAGAATAAATTTTTCCTATTTTCATCGTTTAAGGTAATTGTTTTAGTACATAATTAGTTAGTTAAGAAATAATAATAGTTCACGCTGTTATACGTTGTTATACAGGGTGTTTCCGTGGATTAGTACTTGGGTATTTAGACTTAGTATTAGAAAATTAAGTCATTAGGATATACGGTCGCATTTTTTTTTCTTTTTCTCGTTTTCTTTTTTCTCATTAGCACAGATTGGGCTTGTGAACATTACATTAGGACAAGTTTTTTTCTGTCGGATTTTAACTCAACTATAGAGACTTTGCATATAACTCTCGTTCAATATGGAAGTCAATAGGCTCTCATCAGATGAATTGTCGTATGAACTACAGATTCGCGGTTGCCAAATGGAAGGCAACGTGCAACAAAAACGCACTCTTCTTCGGTATGCGCTTCGCGAAGAACGTGAAGGTCGAGCTACTGTGCCAACTTCAACAACCCTTGCAGCATCGGAAGAGCTCAGTATTTACGGTTTAAAGTTAACGAACTTAGAAGGAGAAATTGGAGCTTTTGATTTTGATAATCGAAAAAATGAATTTGAGCGGTTATACTCGAGATTGCGCCACGTAATACTTAGATTAGGTCGTATATGTCCAGAAAATGATAATCAACGTCGTCGACTTACACAATTAATCCAAAAGGCAGTACAACTCAGAGATGAATTACATGTGATGTATGATAATGAGCCTCCAGTAGAAAACCAAAATCTAGAGGTCGCATTGAACGCTAACCAGCCCCAGGCTCAAGTATCCATTTTGGATACGGCAAACCCGTTAATACCTGAAGTTGTTCATTCGCGATTAAACATTTCTCAACCAGCTGGTACTCAAGCGCATGATCGTAATGAAAACTTTCTGTTACCAGAACCTGATGTTGAAGTCTCTCGATACGAGACGCAGTTAGGTAATGATCTCGAGCGCGAACAACGATCCCGAACGTCTACGTCTGCGGCAATACAATCTTCTCCCTTACCAAGAAACATTTCACAACCGAATCTTCCTCACCAGTTGACTCAGCATCCGAATACTGATAGACGATCATCGTGCAATGTTCATTTCGACGATGATGCGCAAAGAACATATTTTTCTGAAAATTGGTCACGTGCACCTAATTCTAGTCAAACAATTGCTAATAGCCGAGCTTTCTCTATGGATGAACGCTGTTGTAACTTAGCAAATAAATTTGCTGCTTTAAATTTTTCATCCGTTGATGTCCCAGCGTATCTCCAAAATAGATTTCCGGATATCGGTCGATGGAATCATAAATATGACGGTGCTTCTAGCGTAAATGACTTTTTAGATCGAGTTCAAGAACTTCGTCGGTCTAGGGGTGTATCCAAAGCACAACTGTTACGGTCCGCCGCTGAACTTTTTACAAAAGATGCGTTGCTGTGGTTTAGAACCAATGAATTTTCATCATGGGACGATCTTGTAGTAAAGTTACGGGACTCTTTCCAGCCCTACGACTACGAGAACGAAATATGGGTGGAACTACGTCGTCGTACGCAAGGCGCTCAGGAACGCGTTATTATTTTTATAGCTTCCATGGAGCAATTATTTAATAGACTCTCAGTAAAACCGACAGAAGAAACGCGTGTACGGATAATAAGAAGGAATCTCTTACCGTATATACAGACCCAACTTTCTTTGCATACGATCAGTAGCGTTCAAGTTCTCATACAAACGTGTCGTGCCATTGAAGAGACAGAGATGCGCGTCCAACGGTTCTGTCCTCCACCAACGAACTACCGTCAGTTGATGGAACCCGGTCTTGCGTATCACAGGCCAACTGCAAGTCTATCGTCTCCTGCTGTTTCCGCCATTTCTTCGGGAGATTTACGTCCGACTCAACCCCATACTTCTGAGGTGACCCAATCAGCCGTCATTAGTACTCGAAATTCTAATCAACAAACATGTTGGAATTGTCGAGATACCGGACATCGGTTCAGGCAGTGCGTTAAGCCACGCAGGTTATTTTGTTTTAAATGCGGTCGGGATGGTGTAACAACCGTTCGTTGTCCAAATTGTACAAAAAAACGGAAACCAGGGTCGCCAGTAGACCGTCTGCCCGACTCTACTAGTAAAACGGTCATCGATAACAAAGCTATTCTCGATTATGTTATAACGCTATGCACAGCGTTCGCGGCCGCCTGTGTGTATTTTAATTTTCAGACGCCTCCGATTCTTTTATTTTACTTGGTTAAGTACCACAAGTAATGTGCTTGCGGGTAGGTTCACGGGGTGGGTTCAATCAAAGTAAAAAAAAAACAAATCAATTGAATTAAAAAAGAAATGAGGGCGCCAAGTAGTTTAAGAAGAAATAAATGAAAGGAAAGATTTATTCTCGGCTAGCTTTCCACGCGGTATGACCATAAAACTACTAATACGGCCTTAGCTTTACTTAAAAAAAAAACAGTTGAGGAATCTCAATACAGGTATATTACCAAGTACATGAATACATATATAATTAGTTCTATAAATCTCGGGTGGTATAACAAAAAAACAGGACGGTGAGTGCTGTTGCCATTTTTCGCAACGACAAAACAAAAAAAAAGATCGGGCCTCTATGAGGTACTCAGCCTTGGTTCCCGATGTGCTCGTTCACCCAGGGCGGAATGGAAGTTTAATACTGGCCTCCTCGGATCGTACCACCCTGTTGTTACCATGAAATTTCCTATTATTATTGTTTTTGCACTCCTTTTACTGGCTTGCTCTCGGAACGCCACTCGACCAATCGCCCATAACACATAGGCATAACAGGAGCAGAAAAAAAAACGCCTACAATAAAAAAAAAACCGGTGTAAACAATTTTTTTTTTTTTTTTTAATTTTGCCTTAGGTAACGGAGAAATACAAAATAACTTGACACGAGAACTTAAACGTCCAACGCTTACCTTCCCAAGCCGAGCCCCTAACTTTCGAGAAGACGTTTTACCGCTTCCAAGACTTGTATCTTGCTAACACTAACAATCAAATAAAGGGAGATCGTTTACCACATGTATCTACTTCACCGACTCCCTTAATCCCAGGGTACGGAATTATTATCCGTTCTAAACGACTAGTTCTGCTTCCGTACCGCTGTCGTCTTGCCAAAAACTTGCTTTTCTCCACGTTCACCCGGCGTAGCCTGGCCTCCGCTTTTTTTTTGCCGGCGCGATAAAAGTTTTAGTGTTTTTCACAAAAAAAAAGGTTATTACTCCGTGTATTCAACAGAGGTCGTTAAGAGTATCGAACGCAAATTTATTTTATCGGCGACTATAGGATTCTACTAGCGGACTTGTTGAAAAATTGTTACACCATCCTCGCTTTCAAAAAAAAAACAACAAAAAAAAAACATGTCTACCTCCCCTTTAATCTATTTTAATATCTTTAATATGTACATTACCTAATGAGCGATGCGTCCCGATATTCACCAACTCATATACATTCGTAGAAATTTTACGGACGACGGTACATTTTATAAACTTAGGAGCTAACTTAGCGGCGTAATAATCCGCTTTATCGGACAACGTGTAATTCTTCTTCCAAACCGTCTGCCCTACTTGTAAGGACAAAGGCCTATGTCTGAGGTTATACCTATCCGCGCTTTCCCTATAGAACGTAGCGAGACGCTCTTGCACAGTCTTAAATACGTCACGCATATTATCACCGTGTTCAGCAAGTAACCTTCTTTCATCGAAAGCAATTGTCCCGTCGGCATTTTCTACGGCATGCATTCTTCCGGATATACACGGCTGCCAACCAAAATTTAAGTATGCGGGACTGTACCCCGTTATCTCGTGTACGGCCGTTCTTAAAGCAAAACCTAATTTAGGAAGGTTTTTGTCCCAATCGCGTTGATTCTTATCTACATACGTCCTAATCATAGTGCCTATTACACGGTTAATCCTCTCTGTCGGGTTCACGTGCGGACTATAACTGGCATTGAATATTATCTTACAGTCGTACGACCGCGCCATTTCTGCGCCATTGAATTGTCTTGACACATACTGTTTTCCATTGTCACATATTATCCTTTCCGGAACCCCGTACACAAGTAAGACCTCATTTTCGATACGACTTGT
>NW_019416604.1:0-12803 GCF_000390285.2 Anoplophora glabripennis
TTAATGCTTTAGATTTTTAGCCATCATTTTGTTATCAAATAATTTGTAACTTTTTCTCAAGTTATTAAAATAACACCCTGTATAATGCTGGTTTTAAAAAAAAATTTCAAACTGATTTTTGGTTTAATTTTTATGATTCTAGTAAATTGCCTTTATATTTTTTTCGATAAAGATTCGTCTAATTACTGTTTAATTGTTTTTGGTTCAATTTTTCAGTTATTATAATATACTTATTATTATACTTTTTATTTAATTTTCGGTTAGTTAAGGTTTATTACGATTAAGTGATTTTTTCTGTATTAAATAAGCTGTTTTACCAGGTAAATTATAGTTTTTAGAATGTTAATATGTTTTGGGGATTTTTTTAGTTTCTTTTCGTGTTGAAATTTTTAATTAATATTTTTAATTATAGAAATTTTTCCCATGAAAAAAATAATTTGCCTAATTGCAGTTAAAGATTAATGCTTTAAATACGATTTTTATTAGAAATAAGCCATTTTAAGAGCTAATTATAGTTTTACAATGGACTGTGTATTAAAACTGAAAAGTCATCTGAAATGATGAAATTTAAAGCAACTTACTCTTCGTATGTTTTGTTTTTGGTTTCCATGTCTCTGTCGTCCTGTAGCCAAAATGCATGCCCTTGCAACGCTGCTCTCTCCCTGTGTCTTTCCGCTGTCTATAAAAATAATAATATAAAAATTAATTCTTTAGATTTTTAGCCACCACCTTGTTGTTAACTAATTTGTAACTTTTATAAAGGCCCTATAGCTATTGTTTTTTCTCAACTGCTAAAATAACGCCCTGTATAATGGTGGTTTTAAATAGAATTTTTCTTCGTTAGATAATAAACGTGTAAGTGAATTTGTTTAATATACTACTAATTTTGGTAGCTGGTTTGACTGTTTTAGAATTTAATGCTAATATTATTAGTTATAGAATTTTTTACTATGAAAAGTAATTGCCGTTTAATATTATAACTGCTATACAAAGCTACGTTTTTAATTGAAAATGTGTATATAGACTTACCTTTCTTTATCCAAAAGGATACACACAAAAAGCACCACTCACTATAATAATCCGAGAAACTTTTAACAAAAAACAAACAGAGCAAACTCGTTGATTTTATGACTAACTATAAATTGATTATTAACAATCTTAGCCAAGAAAAGCCGCAAAGTGCAGTGACTGCAGTTGATATCGCCAGAACAGGCCACTGGCTGTTTTGCTGAGACAGCAAAGGCAGCTGTGCTAGTGTTTGTTGACTTGGTTTTCTTATTACACCTAAGCGGAATAATTTCTATTTTAATACAATTTAAAAAATAAAAGAATTTATGAACTTAAGAAATATTTTAAACATTATTTAAAACATTTAAGACGAAGAAGGATTGACCCTTTCTGTTCTATTTTAACAAACATTCCTAAAGTAAAATCCAGTAAATATTTTTTAGTAGTAGTTTGTAATACTTAAATATAGAGGTATATTTATTAGACCCGCGCTCCACTTGCAACGCCATCTACGGATACACGCTCGGCCGCGTTATAAACTACTATTGCGAAATGAAAATCGCGGTGGCGGGCGAAGCCCTAGGCGGGGGCGAAGCCTAGGTGGGGTCCTAGAGAGCACAATACACTTGCCTACGTGGAGGATTCTGCATACCTATGTGGGAATACCTGCATGGGGCCTAGGGGGGCAAAGTCCCAGGTGGGGCAAAGCCCTAGGTGGGGGCAAAGACCTAGATGACTACATTTTGAATTTCCCGCCATTTTTCCTGCCAAAATGCTGCGCTCTGATTGGCTGGCGGGGAAGGGGAGGGGGAAGGGAAAAGGTGGAGGAGTGGGGGTAAAATTGGTCAAAAATGACCAGGATGAACCTTCATAAGAAAAAGCATGGGATTTTGGCTCCGTATGAAGGTAGCCTATCTACTAATNAAAGGAATTGTATCAGAGTTAAACAGCGAGAAAAATATATATTAATGCACTTACTTGAAATGGTAATTGTCGTGGAATATGATCATTTGTGCCTAATATTTGAGAATTATTGAGAGAATCGGCAACATGGGCTCGCCGTGAAGACGTCGAAGCAGGACTTTGAGCCCCACGTCGAGCGCCATGTCGTGTAATATGATCGGAAGGTTGTGTTTGGTCGACATGGGTCCTTGGTGGAGACATCGGGAGTTCTAATCGAGCTCCACGTTGGGCGCCATGTCACCATCTTTGATCTGGGATTTTGGTTCCCTTGACCGGGGTCCGCGATAGTAACGCACGGAGTTCAAGTGGATCGTCACTAGGGACGCCAGGTCGCAGGATATTCTCAAACGACTGTTGTCTGTGGTGGATATAGCCTACAGACGTGGTGTCTAGGACACGAGCTCGTGGGGGAGATCTCGACGAAGAATGTCGAGCCCCATGTCGAGCGCCGTGTCGGGTTAGACTTTCTAAATAAGGACCACTGGGTGATCGTATGTTCGGGGGAAATCCTGAGAGAGGACGGGCGATGTACCAGAATTACTTTGATAAAAAGAGCCGGCTACGTCACCTACGACATAGTCGGCTAAGGCACCCGAACGAGATGCGCATTGCTCCCGCTGGGTATCATTTCGTAAAAAAGCTGAATTAACTGTATCGCCGTCGCCAACGGTTCCCCGTTCCGGAACACCCGATATGGGAGGTAGGCCGCTATCGGGGCCGGACCGCAAACCGTGGTTGGACTCATGGGATTCCCCGAACCCTACCAGTTGGTACATAGGTTTAACCTCGTCCCGAGTATTCGTGGGTGACCCACTTCGTGGTAACTCTGATATGCTACTCGTCTCCGTGGGCACGTCTTGAGGGATACGCGATGTGGTATCGGTAACTCGGGTAGTCGCGGACTTCAGCCTGTACGGCACTGTGGCGTCGCCGTGCCGCGTACTACTACGAGCTACCACCTTCGGCTCCTTAGACTCTCCACGAAGCACCGAGATAGCGTTTGTGGGGAACGAGGTCTCGTCCAGCTCAGTCTTGATCATATTGTCACGATCTGATTTGTTTGTTATATCTTCGAGGGCACCAATCCTCGTAGGATATCGAAGTCGCGTCGCAGGGATACATCTTACCCCGTACGACAATGTCGGAGCAAGCTCTTTTGCTCCGAAAGTCTTATAGACGTCTGGTAGCAAACACTGACTCTACTATTAAATGTGGGTCTCTCGAGGGAGCCCTAGAAGCAAGCACAACTTCTACTAAATTTGGAAGTACGCCACCACAGTAACGTGCGTACTATTGCTTTGTGCCCGTGGGTCACAAAGAAAATGTCTCGTAGGGGTTTGACGAGGAAGGTTGCCTCGACGAGAGACCGCCTAGAGGTTTGACGAGGAAAGTTGCCTCGGATTTGCAGATCTCGATTGAGTCTGAATGAATAGGACTCGTAGGAGCCTATGTATGTACTCTGTACCGAGGTGCGGGTCTCTCAATAGAGCCGGCACGATCGGAATCAAAGTCTTCGTCGGAGGTTCTCAGCCTCGGACGGTATGCAGGTCTCTGGAGGAGCCTGAAATGTATCGCTGTTCGATGCAGGGGGCGATCGAACAGGATCTTCGCCTCAGGTTGGGCTACCTCGGGCGGTACGCAGGTCTCTGGAGAAGCCTGGGGTATCGCTGTGTCGATGCAGGAGGCTATCGCACAGGATCTTCGTCGGAGGTGGTCAGTCTCGGACGGTATCGCAGGGTTTTTACAAGGGTTTTTCAATCAAACCGCGGAAGATATGTTAAAAGTATATATTGAACAGAATTAACAGACAATAAAGGTTCACAATTAACATATACAAGTTATTTACCATGAATAAGATTTGTTACACAATCGCTCTGTATCGCTTTCTTGTACCATGTAAGTTGACGTTCGTTCGCTTTTTTTGAAATCTCCATACTTTTGGCGGAACGCTCGTGAATTGTCCGCCAAAACTTCCAGCAAAAAGCGCCCGCCGTCGCTGTCGACGTCGGATCTCGTTCGGGGATTTTGGAGTTTTCTCCCATTTTGAGAAAACTCTACCCGCAGTCTCGGCTTAGGCTACCGAGCATCGCATCCGACCGCCAGAGCGGTGGGACCCTTCAGCCCAAAGACGGGGAAATTGGAAACATCGGTGAAATTTCCCCCGTCTTCGTAAAAGGGCCTACTGAGGTCTTAATACTGGATGGATTGAGTTCTACAGTGGATGGATGATGCACGGCATGAAGTAGTGCCGTGGTTGGAGGGTTCGGCCGAGATCGCGCGGACACCTTCGGCGGCAGCTATGAAAACGTGAAAACCTATTATGGCTTAGCTGGCCGTTAGTAGTCGCGCGATTCGGCTCGAATTTGGATATGACAACCACATAGAGATGCTCTAGTGTGGTTGGAGTGTTCGGCCGAGATCGAATGAGATGAACGGCTAAAAACGCGGAAAACGTAAAATCCGCGTATAACGGCGTTTTGGCTCATCCGATTCGGACGAAAGTGAGATAATGCTAGCGACTTGAGGAGTGCTGCATTAAATTTTGACACCGATCGCTCAATAACTTTTCGAGTTATTGGCGATAGCGTCCTTGACCAATTCAAAAGTGTGGTAAAAATTCAGATGATAGTTTCCAAATATCGCCTCGAAGCATCCCGGGGTTCGTCAGCAGGTTGCGAGAGTCGCGGCAGTGGACACTGCGCGCCGGGATGGCAGACCCAGGCGAGATCGGTCGCGATGCGGGTGACACTGGAAACATCGGTGAAAAGCTATCGCCGGGAGGATCGATGTCGGGTTATGGGGCGACGTCTGCATCGAGATGCAGAGTCGCGGAAATTGCTCCCCGACGGTATCGATGTCTGAAATGATACCGTGGAGGCTTTTTTGATTTGTCCGGCCGACGGCGATTAGTTTCGCAACCGTGGCGGGTTTTTTGTTTGGATTGGAAAGGTAGGTGAATATGGTTGCCTCCTTTCCAATTCAACGGTCTCCGGCATATCCGTAGGTACAAGAGTACTTCTATGAATATACTGGGTGTTCTGAAATCCTGAAGCTCGCTCGAAGGGTGGAATACGACATAATATATAATATCCAATATTTGATTCACTAAATATATTTAACCAAAAACAACCACACAAACTAAGTCCATTATAACAAAATTAAACGTTGGCTTGTAACGCCTAAAATTTAAAAATAGAATCCCCACACGTCGGGGAATCGACAATCTTAGTTACATTTGCAATATACTGGCCCTCAGGGCGGAGAGGGACATCCCAATATCCGCCATGAGGGTTACGGAAGCAGAGGACCGGCCTAGGTTAGGAAGGAAGTATGTCACCACTTTCCCCTCGAGAGAGCAGTGGAAGCAGGAAGGTGATATGTTCTCCCCGGGATCCCTAGTGTGCTATACTGATGGATCTCGGGTAGAAGACGAGTTTTCAGGAGCAGGAATTTATCTGGAAGGCAGCGGCATCCAGGAAAGCTTTTCACTGGGTATGTATGCTACAGTCTTCCAGGCTGAGGTTTTTGCTATTTTGATGGTAGCAAGCAAGGAGGAGGTAAGGAATTGTGCAGAGGAGAAGATTTTTATCTGCTCCGACAGTCAGGCCGCGCTCAGAGCGGTTAGCTCCCCGAGGACTAGGTCTGCCCTTGTCCAAGAATGTGGAGACGCTCTAGAGTCATTGGCCAGACGAAAAGAAGTAGAGTTGGTTTGGGTCCCAGGCCATAGGGGCATCTCTGGTAACGAGAGGGCGGATCAATTAGCTCGTCTTGGGTCCAGGGGACCTGGACAGGGACCTGAACCAATCTTAGGTATCACACGAGGCAGCATTAATGGGGCCCTCAATAAGTGGGCCTATCAAACTTTAGGTCTGGATTGGAGGAGAAATAGAGGATGCAGGCAGGCCCATAGTTTTATACATGGACCTAGCAAATCCAAGACAAGATGGCTGCTGACTTAGGAGGCATTTAAGCTTAATAGGAATTGAGGAGGACCCTCTATGCCCGAAATGTGGCGAAGGGGAGGACACCCCTGTCCACCTTCTGGGACAGTGTGCAGCATTTGGGAGAATAAGACATAAAGTCTTTGGTTCTGAAGAGCTGCAAGGGGCTGAGGTGAGAGACCTTCCATGGACCAAAATCCTGGCGTTCATTAGGGCGTCGGGTAGGTTCGAGGAGGGTCAGAGGCAGAGAGTGGTCAGGTGATGGGACGGCGGGGTAGGCAAAAAGGGCCCACTTGTGGCCTAATTGCCAGGCTGAGGCCGCCCCTTTACTACTACTACTACTACATTTGCAATAACGCGACGCTGTAAACGAAGACTTCTTCGTGATCCATCTGTTTACTATATGTACAACTAAATATAAATTGTAAATATGGTTGCATAGAAGTAGTTGCAATAAGTTGGCGCTTATATACCTAACGCAAATAAATACAATTTAACAGTTTATTTAATGATTTATTTACAGTAAAATATTATTTTGAATGACAATAGAGGCAAAATCTAGTCATTATGTAACTAAATAAGGGTATACAACAAGTGTGGTATTGGTATAATGCCTCTTTGAAATTTAAAGTATGGCCAGTAACATGTTGGGTCTTCTGTAGGCAGGAAATATTATCAAAACCTTCGATTACGTCAAAAAAACAGGAGGTACAAAACTTAATTTTACTGTTTTCGAGAATATCAATTGTAAAAAAGTTTTGTGTTACACAAATCATTTCAGTACCACAGTTTTCCACCAATTCCAAACTATCTACGAAATACTGTTTTTAAAGTTTAAATTCACTGTCGACATCTATTGCATCAACTATTATCTTGAAATTTATTGAATTTCGTATGATAAACGTATACTGGATTGTGAAATTTAAACGTCTTAATATACAAATGTTTAATAAATGGGTGGGGGAACACTTTACTGTAAGTTTATTTGTAAACATATGGTGCCATTATTTCTAAAAATAAAGCATTACGTCATTTCCAAAAATAGAATGCACATCTGTTGATAACATCATTTCTAAAAATAGAATATTACGTCATTTCTAAAAATGGAATATTACATCATAATTAAAAAAATTGCCACATATGTTTGCCAGATATTTATGACATAATTTCCAAAAATAGAACACATCTGGTAAACAACCAGTCATAACCCAATTTTATTACATCTTACACAACTATGTTAAGCATAAAGTTGGAGGGAGTAATCACATGGTTTCAAAAGTCGGGTGGGGGATTGACAATATATTCCAGCACATAACTCAAATATTGCAGTGTTTTAAAATGGCAACAAACTGTTTCTACGAGACTGCCGAAAAGTTAGTCATTATTAACACGCGAAAATTTGTTGAAACTGTGGGAGTTGTTACCGCTTATAAAATACAGGATACGTGTTAAAAACTGGATTACTAAAACAGACAGGTAATGTTTTCTCCAATGCTTTAAATATTCTCAGACCTGAAGATAATCCGAATAGTGAAAACTTGTCTATGGTATTGGAGTTATTGTATTTATACCCGGAGATATTTGAAAAATAATGTATCCACAATGAAGAAGGTTACTTTCAACGAACAACTTAATCAGGTACATTTAATGGTTACTTGGAGCCATGCCTACAACACCTGTAGAAAAAAATATTGGGAATACGCGGCCATTAATAGATATCGTTTCCAGAAAAGGATTGCAAATTCATCAAACATAATTAACCCTATATTAGAATCAAATCATAGATGCAAAATATATAAGGAGAGGTTTATATAATTTGTGAAATAAAATACGTTATACAAAAAAGTGTTTTATTATTTTGTTACATTATATTATATCTTTTTTATTCACCCAAGAATTATATATTTTTCCTAGCCCAAGCCAAGCTACAAGGACTTTATCGCGTTTTTTCCAACAATCTTGTCTACAAGGTAAACATCTGGATATTTGGTTTTCTGCAGCTCTTCAGTATAAAAAGCTCCTTGAATTTGTTGGATTACTGGAATTAACTTTGACAACCCGAAAAATTTCGTTGGACCAGTTGGCCGTAAACCCTTTAGAAAATAATTCTCGATATTGGCTCACCCTCACATAATCTCCTACTTTATACAGGGTACGGCACTGGAATGTGACACATTTTAACGCGCCACTGCCTGACACGTGAATGGGTGGGGGAATTATGTTTATGACTGATGTGTTTGTTATTGTATGCAGTTTAGTAGCTATGGAGAATTGGCCGGTAAATCAACGCGTGTTCGCCGTGACGGCTTACATTGAAACGAAGTCTGTTATTACGGTCCAAAGACGATTTCAGGCTGAGTTTAATATCCCAAGACGGGGTCGCATTCCACCGCGGAACATTATTTTGCAATGGTTTAAGAAATGGAAGGCGCATGAAACTGTCTGTGATAGGTTTGCTGGTTCTTCCCGTTCTGTGCGAACGCCTGAAAATATTCGAAGAGTTGAAGAAGCAGTAACAGCCAGTCCAACACGTTCAGCGAATAAACATGCAAACGCCTAAACCTATCAGATCGTACAGTGCACCGTATTTTGCATGATGATCTTAAGTTTCATCCTTATAAAATACGGATTGTGCATCAATTATCCCCACAAGATGCACCTAACAGACTTGCATTTTGCAGGGATTCGTAAGATTTGTAAGTAGTAATGAACTTTTCGGCAAAATCCAAAAACAGGTAAAGTTTGCTTCTGAGGGGGACAACTTTTGGCGCAAAAAGCATAGCAAAATCTTCAACCCTCTAAGTGGGAGTGCCATCCCCCAAATTTTTTTAAATGGGAATGGGGGACAAGTGGGGGGTCATTAGAAAGGACTTTTAATTCTCTATACATCGATACTTACTTTTTGAAAATCGATCCATTATTTTAGAAAATATGCAGCTTTGAAAATACGAACAATATTTTTGACGAGAAATGCGAAAATCGATTTAATTTTACTTCAAAACTTACGGTATTAGCTTGGTAAATTCCTTCAAAAGAATTCGCTGTTTTTTTTTCTGATTTGCGAATTCTTTAGCCTGATTTTGGTGAGCAAAAAATTGTCCGCTTTTTGTTTCGTATTTAGATAGGCCACAAGAAGTTGCTAGATAACTGTCTTGTGACTTGTAGTTGAAGAGTACCAATACTGCCGAGTCTTTTAAATTGATTAATTATGGTGTACTCAATTCCAGAAAGAGTAGAAATTATTGAGCTTTTTTTCAAAAACAATGAATGCGGAAATCGGGTCGCCGAACTGTTCAACCAACGGCATCCTGAGAAACATGCGTCTGGAAAAATTGTTCGCGAATTGGTGGCCAAATTTCGCGAAACTGGCTCCGTTCATAACAAAAAGAGGCAGGTTGAAAATCCGGTACTAAATGAACCTACGGAAATAGCGGTATTGGGGCAAGTGGCAATGGATAGTACGCTGAGTACAATGCAATTGGCTACTGCGACAGGAGTGAGTCGTACAAGTGTCCAACGAATATTAAAAAAATACAAATTCCATCCTTATAAGATTCGGCTAGTGCAAGAGCTAAATGAAGACGATTTTGATCGTCGTTTGCAATTTTGCGAAATAATGACTGAACGAGCGATAAACGATAATTTCCTCTTTAATGTGTGTTTTTCGGACGAGTGTACGTTCTTCTTGAATGGTTTAGTGAATCGCCATAATTGTCGTTACTGGGCTGATACCAATCCAAGGATTTTCCATGAGACACACTCCCAACACCCCCAGAAGTTGAATGTATGGGCAGGTATTTTTGGAAATTCCATTGTAGGTCCTTTTTTCCTTCCTGGAAATTTGACAGGCGATATGTACTTGGATTTACTACAAAATGTCATCGACCCAGCTCTAACAAATATCATAGAGGACGACCCTGCTTACAATGAACACGAACTGATTTTCCAGCAAGACGGAGCTCCTCCACATTACTCGCTCAATGTGCGCAATTACCTAAATGAGACGTTTCCAGGACGCTGGATAGGACGAAGAGGTGCAATTGAGTGGCCCCCTCGGTCACCCGACTTAAATCCTTTAGATTTCTTTCTCTGGGGGCACATTAAAAGCAAAGTTTACAGCACTCCACCTGATACCTTGGAAGATCTGCGAGGACGAATCATTAATGTATGTCGCGAAGTAACACCGCAAGTGCTCCAGAATGTTCGACAACGGTTTGAAGACAACCTGTATCATTGTATGCAAGTTGGCGGACAACATTTTCAGCATTTACTTGACTAATACCGTAAGTTTTGAAGTAAAATTAAATCGATTTTCGCATTTCTCGTCAAAAATATTGTTCGTATTTTCAAAGCTGCATATTTTCTAAAATAATGAATCGAATTTCAAAAAGTAAGAATCGATGTATAGAGAATTAAAAGCCCTTTCTAATGACCCCTCACTTGACCCCCATTCCCATTTGAAAAAATTTAGGGGATAGCGCCCCCACTTAGGGGGTTGAAGATTTTGGTATGCTTTTTGAGCCAAAAGTTGTTCCCCTCAGAAACAAATTTGACCTGTTTTTGGATTTTGCCGAAAAGTTCTTTACTAGCCTGTAATGCCTTGCGGTACGTTTTCGATGGGCTACCCTGTATAGTTTAATGGTGGACATTTAAAATCTGTAATTTTTAAAAAATAATAAACTGTTAAAAACTGCTTTCAATGAGTATTATTTTTCAGATTTTTACTTCTTTTACAACAAAATTTCTAATCACTACAGTGTAGCGGGAAACGTCACATTCCACTGCCGGACCCGGTATTTCGGTCGTCTCAAGTCTAATGTTTTCAGGTGACTGTAAACTGTCTGTAATATTTTCTTAGCATTCCTTTGGTTGATTTTATTAGGAGGTAAACCAAGTGTTCTATGCGGAGTGTGGTTGTACTGGCTTATAACATCTTGTAAAATCGGTGTCCATTTATAGGTTCCTTGCAAACTAAACTTTTCCCACAATCAATATATATTAAAATCTGCTCCGTCTGCGTCGCACGATCGCCCCGAAAAAGCGCCGATTTGCAGTGGAGTCAGCTCCCGTCGCTTGGGAGTATTCCGGTAGAGGTCCTTCCGCTCCTTCCTACCTAAAATCCGGTTCTCCCGGAGCCCTACGGGGGGCGTGGTCCAATTTTTGTGTGAAACGCAATAGTCCGACACGCCTACTTACCGATGAAACCTGACGATCGCCTCGCCGGTTTCCTCTATTTAGTTTTTATTTTACCTATTTTACCTATTTTATTTATTTAAAGCCGCGCGGAAAATACTCATATTTATCGACCGTATGCCTTTTTCAAACCTTTTATGTAGAACTTTCCGCGAAATCACGCGCAGGATTGGAAATGTGGCCGTAAATACGTTAAAATGCACTCTCTCGCCGGCTGGAAAACGTATACTTTGCCCCACAGAATTCTTTTTCCTTAAACCGCGGAATGGCGTGCGACTGGGCACGAGATGTCCATTCGATCATCTTTAATCGTTCGGGGGCATTTTTGTAACGTTCTTTTCGCGCTTTCATATTTAATTTTGCCTCTTTTTGGGGTCCACTCGACGACAGACAAGCCGTAAAGTATGAAGCTTTAAGACACGCCCACCCGGAGAAAATTCGAATGTCGTTAGAAACGTCAGTTTCGTTATTTTACCTTACTAGACCTTTTTTTAATCTTAATACATTGCTACGCCACGACATATACAGGTATTTCTTATTATTAGGTTAGGTTATTATTTACATTTTGGTAGCTCTACCGCTTGACATGCTAGACCAGGCAAGTTAGACAATAAATCAGCAATTTTTTTCTGATGAACCGATCGAGTTGCGGTTTTCGACATTGTCTTCGGAAAAATATCAGGAAAAAAGTATATAGGTACCAGGTGTAACAGGATCATGGTACACCCCCCGTATCTCCGTTAGTTGTAAAGGTAATTGATTGAAATTTGGGATATTCCATATACATAATAAGCGGCACTTTTTGATCTACAAATGATTTTTTTCCACTTCCGGTTTCGTCGGAAGTGATACTAACTTTCGATTTTCAAATGGAATACCCTGTATATTATGACATTTCTGAAATCTGCATAATTTTCTGAATCCAATGATACCACATAAGTGACATTTCAAACGTCAAAATTTTTTAAAATTTAATTTTTAGTTTTCCATTTAAGTGTGCCATGATGGTTCCGATTTATTCCAATTGACCGACCCGTCTAATACTGGAAAATCGAAATCCCGTCAAAAATACTCAATTGCGTTTTTTATAAGCAAATAAAGTTCATCGTAATCGATTTTGGGGTAAAACTCAAATTTTTCAAATGGAACCATATTGGTACCGTGGTACCATTTATTAGTACTATTAATAAGGAATTAATTCATACCTGGTAATAAAATGTGCGATAAATACAATCAAAATTACAGCTAAAAGAAAATAAGAAAATACAATTATTTTGTTCTAATTTAATGCTAAGAAACTAAGGTGGCTTTGAAAACAATGAAATTATTCCTTCAGACTGTCAAATAAATTTTGTTGGTTTATCGGTGTTTTTATTGTGTATTGGAAAAGTCTTTACATTTGTTGTTATTTTTGTTCAAAATGCCGCACATTTATACAAGGGATGAAAAAGTGGACATGTTAATTATTTATGGGGAATGTAGAAAAAATGCCGTTGCGGCTAGAAACCTTTATGCCGACCGATATCCTGATAGACAATGTCCAGCGAGAAATTATTTTAATCGTCTTGAAAATCAATTCCGAAGAGAGCCTAACCATGATCCCGAAGAAAACGTTATCATCGACGAAGGAACGGAAATTAATGTTTTATTTCGAATAGAAGTTGATAAGACTGTTTCTTTAAGGCAAATTGGGGTTGA
>NW_019416604.1:14299-24572 GCF_000390285.2 Anoplophora glabripennis
ATGCTTCCTGCACCCACAAGATCTGCATTGTCGATAATCGGATTTTGTCGCCTAATTGTTATGCATTATCCGCAGTCGCACGGGCCCAAGAGATTCTTTTGAAAATCCATGATCCATGAAATATTCTTCGGTTTTAAGGAATATTTCTTTGATTTAACGTAATGTGTCTCTTGGGAACGGATTGTCCAGGATTTCTCCAATTCTACGACAATTTTTCTCAGTGTTAGACAAGCTAATATTAATGGATATTTTCCAGTGTCAGATTCGGAATCCCCGATCCCGAAAACCCCCGAGTAGAAATTTAGAAGGCAATTACTCAGCTATTCGGTGTTTTACAGAAGGCCCCCCTTGCCCCCTGGGGGAGCCCTGGAGCGTCGGACATATGTTTCAGTGTCAGAATCGAAATCCCCGACCCCAAAAACCCCCGGGTGGGGATTTAGAAGGCAATTACTCAGCCATTCGATGTTTTACAGAAGACCCCCCGCTCGCCCCCCTGGGGGGCCCCAGGGCCGTTGGGTATATTTTTCAAGGTCAAAAAACCCGTGCACACAAATTTCTACAACTTTTAGTCAATTTTTACCATTTTTAGAAAATTTGGAAAAATTGATGCACTCCAAAATGCACTTTATGCACCCGCAATGCAGTTTAGATTCAGCCCCAAAGTGTAATATATAGACTTTTTTCCTGATATTTTTCCGAAGACAATGCCGAAAACCGCAACTCGATCGGTTCATGAGAAAAAAATTGCCGTATTCTGGGTGATTTTGGTCTAACTTGCCTGGACTATGCCTACGATTACGATATCTGTTCCCCGAATTAACGTAAGTACTTACCCTCTAAAACTGTATAATTTTAAACCAATCCATAATACCTAAACCCTTCAACCTTTGTATTAGTACAATTTGCTTCGTTAATTACTATATTGCATTCGTATTAGGTACTCCCCAAACGTCAAAAGTTAAGAATCAATAGAAATAAGTTGGTGTTAAAAACTCTTCCATACATACGGTCATTTTATAAGCGAAATAGAGATTCAACCAGCCCTGAACGCAAATCGACGAAAATCTGAAAATCACAAAGAATGTCAGATTGAAACGTCTAAATAAATTTCACTATATTTGACGTTTCCAATTGAGGTTAGAAAAAAACACGAACCATAGATCGATGGAAGGAACAGACTGATTGATATTTGCCGTATTTCGTAATTTAGGTTAGGAAAACAGACGGTACCTACTACGCGATTTTTAACGTTTCTAATTGAGGTTAGAAAATCAAAAGGAACGTACTAATTGATATTTGACGTGTTTCGTATTTTAGGTTAAGATATCACATAGGAGTGACAAGACGATATTTGACGTTTCTAATTGAGGTTAAAAAGTCAGTGGGGACATACTAATTAATATTTGACGTATTTCATAGATGATATCGAGGTGAAAAAATCAGATGGACCTACTAGGCGAAAATGACGTTTCCAATTGATGTAAGAAAATTAGACGGGACTTACTAGACGACATTTGAAGTACTTATTTAAACCAAACAATTTTTGTTTACTGATCAGACGACTATTTCAAACTTTTTATTGAGAACGTTTCGCGAAATTAACGCAGATTCGAAGTGCGGCAGCTTAAACAATGAACGACGACACTATGCGCTGTCTTTCAAGTCAGACTGGAAAACTAGCATTTTGCCGGACGGACTGGGTTTCTCCGCGAGATCCGAAGCGGCATAATCGAGCCTCACTCCCTTCGTTCGTCGCTTAATCAAATTTTTGCAACTTTATATTCGCGTTTTCAAATATATCTTTCTCCATGGACTTCTCACTGACATACGGCCATTTTATAAGCGAAATGGAGATTCAAAGAACCGCGAACGCAAATCGACGAAAATCTAAAAATCACGAAGAATGTCAGATTGAAACGTCAAAATAAATTTCGCTATATTTGACGTTTCCAATTGAGGTTAGAATATCACAACGAACCATAGATCGATGGAAGGAAAATACTAATTGATATTTGACGTATTCCGTAAGTAATTTAGGTTAGGAAACCAGACGGGACCATAGAACTTATAAACTACTGGATTCGCCCGACTGTCATTTTGCCAATATAAACGGCAATGGCATAGACGTGTGCGAGAGAGATAGAGCTGGTGCGGGCTAATGCTTCGTTCTTAAAACTTCAAGTATCGCGCGAATTAAATTGAATTTCTCTTCTTTTAACAATACATATTTGTACGACTAATTTTAATTAATTATTATTAACGAATAAGAGCATAAGCACTCTTTGTTTATATAGAATTTTTGTACAAATTGGAGGTATTAAAGGGGGAATGTAATAATATTTTTTTTAAATCTTTTCATGAAAAGTTATATAGTTGCTAACCAAAGGGTTTTTTTGAAAATCCATATACTGCATGTTCTACATAACTGACCCAAGTCAAAATTATCGGTCTAGAGACTTCTGTATATTTCAGAAATTTATTGTCGCAATATTTTTATAAAAAATCTTATATTGTAGAACTCAGAGTCATTTTGCAAATTTATATACTGAGTGTTTCATAAAAATGACACAGGCGGACTAGGATTTTTTTCTCATTTCACTACCTACCTAAATTTTCAAATAGATATTTCTACACACGGTGTCAAATGTTTCTTGCAATTTATGTACAGGATGTTTCATAAAACTGACACAGATGGACCAGATTTTCTCTGATTCATTTTGTTAATTTTTTCATGAAATCTTTTGAAGTTGTATATTTACTGACCAGCCGCTTTTTAGAAAATCCATATATGTACTGGGTGTTCCATAAAATTGATCCATATCTGAAACGGTCAATTTTTATCCTTTTCACTTTTAACTTTGTCTTTATTTACTAAAGTCTTTTAATGAAAAATTGTATACTTATTAACCAGTTGTCTTTTTGAATTTTTATACTGAGTATTTATGACCAATAGAACGAAACTTTCCTTAATGTTTTTTCCTTTTCTATATTTTGTACTGAAGTCTGCAATATTTTTATGAAAAACCCGACTAACCAGGTGTTTCTTGCAATTTATGTACAGGATGTTCCATAAAACTAACACAGGTGTACCAGATTTTCCCTTATTCATTTTGTTAATCTTTTGAAGAAAAGTCGCTTTTTTAAAAATCCATATACTAGGTGTTCTATAGAATTAAGGGCAGTTTTATTTCTTTTCACTTTTAGCTTTGTCTATTTACTACAGTCTTTTAATGAAAATTTATATATTTATCAAGCAGATGTCTTAATTTATTTTTTTACCATTTCTGCCTTACCTACGTAGTCTTTGGATGAAAAATTTTATATTTACTAACCAGATGCCTTTTTGGAAGTTTGGAACAAACTTTTCTTATTCTTTTCTCGAACGGGGCCTACTCTTTTTTGAAAAACATTCTCCTCATACTTTTATATACAGGGTGTTTAAAAATCAAGGTACAGGGTGTTTAAAAAAATATTATATCTACTAACCAGCGAGGAAAGCACCGCGGAGCGGTGCTCGGGCCGCGCGCAGCGCGGCCCGAGGACCGAAAGACCGAGAGAAAGGTCAAACTCCGCGTCAGCGGAGTTTGTCTGCCTTTCTAGTAGATTTTTTAAAGGACGATTTGTCCGTTCCACGACGCTGGCTTTCATAGTTGAAAATGTACTATAATGATTTATTTTAAACTCAGTCATCAGCTTTTTAAATTCACTATTATAGAATTCCTTTCCTAAGTCCGTCTGAGAATTTCGTGGCATATTTTCAATTTGCAGCAGAATTTTACGCATAGCAGTTGTCACGTCTTTTGCAGTTTTCCGTTTAACAGGTTCCACCCACACAAACTTACTAAATACGTTTATGACGACAAGTATGTATCTAAAACCCTTATTAATTTTCGCATAAGGTATCATTTCCACTAAATCTGCTTGTATCAAATCATTTAAACCTTTAACTATAACACGTCTCTTAAATTTTGTTCTTGCTGGTTTATGTATTTCGTTCACAATTACTTCTTTAATATTAGACATTTTTCTCTATAGGGCATTGCAACACGATCTCTGCATATAAGGAAGCTGATTGTCCCCGACAACGTATAATGTCTCCTTTGTTTATATTTTTCCCGATTAAATCACTTGGTTTTAATGTTTTTATTCTGAATGAGACTGAACAATTAGTTGGTGAAATTTCTATACTTTCTATTTTTCCAGATATTGGGAAGATATATTCTTCTTTTGTATTTTCCAATAGGTAGTAACTATGTGTTTTGGATTTATTTTCAACACCTCTTATATTTATTATGCATTTACTATGATGTAATGAAGGTTCACATATATAGAACGCCGATGAGTTAGGTGAAGATGTTATAACTGACATCTGTGTATTGGCTACTGACTGGTAAGGTGTTGACCTTAAAATATGTCGACCAAATTTATAACAGTTTACGATTAAATGAGTGTTACTGTTAAATATTACTTATCTTATAATTTTCAGTTCCTTTAATTCTTCAATAATTGCGACTATTTCATTATTATGCCCATCATTTCCAGCCATCTGGGAAGCCAGCAACAATCGTAATCTACTAATTAGTTCGTTAGGGTCATCGAAATAGATATAGTCTATTTTATTATTGGATAAATCTAGCATTCCTCCTTTTGAACAGTATTTAAGGGACTGTGTTCTTCGCAAAGGTCTATTCGCAAGTATTGTAGTAGTAGATTTTAATATTCCCTTCTTTACCAAATACGGCTTAATGAATTCTATACTTTTCACTTTGCGAACCTTTATTTACTTTAAAATCTTTTCCCACAATCTCTAAATCGGGCCCTCCAATTGTAAACTTTTCTGTTTCAATATTATGTTTGACTCCATCATTATCTTTTTAATCTCCTCTTATTGATAAATCAATGTACTGTCTGGGTAAGGGCTCATAAGAATCTAAGTAATCTTCGTAGGCCTTGGTTTTTTAAAGTTCTTGGAAAAAAACTCGACTTGTTTCCACTGCCTCATCTACAATATTACTACTGTTTTGCTCATCATCTCTCGAATCATACTGATAAGTGTCGTCCAAGAAACTAGGCATTGCCATGGGCAGTGAAGGTAAATATATGCTGTAGGCCTTAACATTACTTCTTTTTGGTGTGGAAGTGGGTGTTTCGGATTTGATTTCAGCTGGTTCCTGTTTAATCACCACATCTATTTTAATGATGGACAATAGTTTTTGCAGGGGTTCGGTTATAAGTTTGTAACTCGTTTCCAATTGTGACTGTGACTGGGCAATGTCTGATTTCAAACTTTGGTATTTTTGTTTAACGGATTTTCTGTTTTTTACCAGTGTTTTGCCAACTCTTTATTCATGGCTGGTACACTAATGCGGAGCATAAGTGACTGCGTGTTTATTTATAGTCTAAGGAATGATGAAAGCATCAAATCCTTTTCTGTAGCGTCCAGCGGTTGAGGAACAGTCTTTATCTATAACCAGGAAATCGTATATTTCTCTCCAGCATTCCCCGCATATGTCTTTAAATTGTTGAAACGACATATCTACATTAACGTGATCATCATATATATGTTTTAGGTTTGTCGCATCCTGTTTAAAAAGCACTATAAAATTACAATTATCGCGAATTAGTTGTTTGGGTATTGAGGAATATGTTTGACACAGGTAAAAACAATCTGTTTCTCTGTGTCTACCGAAGCAGAAATAATCCCTCACAACGCTTTGATTACAACAAACTACATCATCAAAAATTATAACAAAATTAGGTTTTATATCGCTGGGAGGAAGTACCGCATCACCGTCGCTAAATTCATAATATCCTATTTCTTTTATGGGTGCTAACATTTGTTTCAGGTATTGATATTTTGGTTGGTATAAAGATTTTGAATACAAGTAGACATTTTCAAATCTTAAACCGTTTGGGTGTTCCAATAAACTTATTATCGTATCAGTTTTTCCGCAATTCGAAGGGCCAACAATTATTCCTCGTTTAGAGGAATCTCCGAAAAGTGGTCCATGTTTTCTAAAGCTTAAAGCCTGATGACACTTTGTCGTGGTTTGTAACTGGCAGTGAAATTCTCTGCTTTTCGATCCTCATTCTTAAAACAAACTTAAAGTACTACACAAACAAGTATCCGTGAAACTATTTATAAGGGTAATTGAAGGTAATAAATTCATTTCTGTTGATGCATTCTTCAGAGTATTATAAATGTTAGTGCATAATCCGACTCCAGTTAATCGTAGACGTAAGAGCGTAAAGATAGGTTTTGGAATTGTTAACACACTTGTGAACAAACTCCCCTTTGAACTTCATTTACCTGGCTATCAGTACTGCGGCCCAGGTACCAAATTACAAAAGCGGTTGGCGCGAGGTGATACAGGACTCAAAGTTCTCGATAGACACTGTCTTGCTCACGATCTCCAATACTCGAGAAGCTCAAATCTAGAAGATCGTCATAAGGCTGATTACGAACTTGAACAACACGCTTTTAAAAGAGTGAAATCTAATGACGCTAGTTTAGGTGAAAAACCCGCTGCGTGGTTTGTTACCAATACCATGAAGGCGAAAAGGAAATTGGGAATGGGGTTGAAAAAGAAAATCAAACCAAAAAGTGGAGCTGTTCGTACCAGACGTAAGAAAAGAATTATTCCAATACCTAGGAAGGGAGGATTTTTACCACTTTTACTTCCAATATTGGGTGCTTTGGGAGCTCTAGGAGGTGGACGTTAAAGCGAATAAACAACAATTAGCTGAATTGTAAAGACACAATCTAGCCATGGAGCAGGCTGGTAAAGGTTTATATTTGCGTCCGTACAAGAAGGGAAAAGGATTGTATTTGGCTCCGTATAAAAAAAACTCCCAATAAAACTACCCCGCCATGCATTAACAAATATAGATCTTGCAAAATTTGCAAAGAAATTGCGAATTCCCAATTTCCGAGGTGTGTATATGAAAGATAATTTACCGAAGAAAATAAGAAAAAACGAATGCGGTATTATTAATTTGGATATTGTATCCGGACCCGGTACTCACTGGACAGCATATGTGAAAAGAAACAATATTATTATATACTTCGACAGCTACGGGAACTTGAGACCTCCAATTGCATTGACAGAATATTTCTTCAGCGACGGTAGTTTCAACATAGTAAAATATAATCACGATAAATTTCAGCACGATAACACTTATATATGCGGTCATCTGTGCCTAAAATTTTTATATAATATGTGTAATCGATAAAAATACTTTATTTTAAATAGTTTCGAGTTCAACAACATGTCTTCTTTTTCTTTATCGGGAAATTCCTCAATATTAAGTGCAGACTTTAATCCACCGATATACTTGGACGACGATTCAGAGTACGTTATTGGATTAGCCAATTTTGAAACATTCAATGTCGTTCCAAACATTGATGAAACAAACAACAAATTTATGTATGGCAACACCACGTTAACAATTCCTACTGGAGCTTATGAAATTATCGACCTTAATAATTATATTCGAATGAACATTCAAACACCCAGTCAGATAAATATAATAGCAAATCATAATACATCAACTGTAAGAATTGATTCTGATGTGGATATTGACTTTACATCAGATAACTCAATAGGTCGTTTATTATCATTTAATCAATCAATTTCATCAGTGGAGTCTTTCAGCCGTTGCCGAGCGCCTGCAAGGAATTACGGCTGTCTGGCACCACAGAAGCGAAAACAGGAGTAACACTGGGTCTGACGCCGGCGTCAANTTCCTACTGGAGCTTATGAAATTATCGACCTTAATAATTATATTCGAATGAACATTCAAACACCCAGTCAGATAAATATAATAGCAAATCATAATGCATCAACTGTAAGAATTGATTCTGATGTGGATATTGACTTTACATCAGATAACTCAATAGGTCGTTTATTATCATTTAATCAATCAATTTCATCAGTGGAGTCTTTCAGCCGTTGCCGAGCGCCTGCAAGGAATTACGGCTGTCTGGCACCACAGAAGCGAAAACAGGAGTAACACTGGGTCTGACGCCGGCGTCAACCCTAAGCCCTAGAAGAATCAAGACAGTGCCGCCGTCCCTACGACGGGGTGCGACAGTAAGACGCCCTCGAGGAAGCGAGTAGGCTTAAGCAACAAAAAGACGATTCCTTAAAAAAATAAACTTGCCTCGTTCTCCGCCGGCACGACGTAGGTCGGGTTACGTCCGGTCGGTCCCCGTGAGTACTGAGATGGCTGAAGAAGCGTGTCGCGTTCGCGTTCAAAAAAGGGTTCTCGCTGAGTGCGTAGCCACCGGCTTAGTGGAGGCCCCCATATACAATATCAACCCCTAGGTCACTGCCACCGCGAAATAGTCAAACATGGAGGCACAACGAAGAAAAGGTCGACTTCTTAAAGCATCGTTAAAGTTTTCAATACCTTCTTTTTCAAAATGTATGTAAAATCTTCTTGGTAGCAGGTAAAATTTTCAGTTTCGGCCACAATACACCTAATTTGGTTTTACTAAACCTCAGCTTCACTATTTTATACTTTTGATTTATAAATAAATCTTTAATAAAATAATCTTTAATATTCTTCAGTTCTTTATATGAAGTTGCATTGTTCAACTTTTGCAGATCCACGTTGAATGTAAATAAATGTTATAACTGACTTCAAATAAGTCTCACATATGTATATGTACATTGTATATATGCATCCTTGTATCAATTTTGCGTCCATGAGTAGGATAAAACGTATCAATTTTGCGTCCGATGTAAAAATGCGTCCGTATAACGGACGCAAAATTGCAATCTGTGTTATTTCGTCAAATGTTTTTTTTTTGATGAAATGTTCCTTTAACAAGTGAATCATGCGCCCTCTATACGTGTTAAAATTTTAAAGCAGATATAAAAAGTAGTCTTGGAGATATTCTAAAAAAGAATGTCGAAAGTTGGTCGTAAAATAGATACAAACTTAACATAAATACTAATGTGATGTATATTGTTAGTTTAAGCATTGGCCGTCCAGATGTCTCTATAAGGATATACTAATATACATTCTCATGGTACAATTGTATCCATTTTGCGTCATTTTAACTTGGCAACATTGTAAACCTAAAAGTGCTATGCAGTGATAGATCATAAATTCAGTACGGTTATAGTACAATTTTCAGTATTCATATAACTAACACTTTGCTCAGCCCGTCGCGCACCGTGTGTGATTTTGGTATTTAGTACTGTCAACTGATTGAACATGTACATACGATCTAATCTAGCTTATGCAAAATATTTAGCATTTTGAACTATTAATTTCTTTTGCGTTTTTAAACAATTACTTATTTAATTATTTGTTAAGATAAATATCATGTAGTGTATTTAAAGAAATAATAATAATTAACGATTATCAAAAACTCTAAATTTACAAATAATACAATTAAATATAACCCAACACAAAAACGTATACAGGGTGTTTTTAAATGAAGTAGCAAAAATGGTATCAGTGAATGTTGAACCAAAAATAAGAGGATTGAGATAAAAATACCTTATACTCGTATGAAAGTTGCACCCCTGAGGCGATATACCCTCTAAAGGAGGGAATTGAAATTCACATTTTAATTTTTTTATTTAACATGAGGAATGCTAGAGACACGAAGTTTGGTATGAGAATCCTACTAATAAAGAGACAACTTTTCAAAATTTGTTCGATCATTGGCGTATTTTATAAAGGAGTGAAACAGTCAACCCCATTGCAATATTTTATTAGAATTTTTTTATATGAAGCAAATTATTTATTTAAAAATATTTATTGGGGAGACTGACTTATTGCGCAACTTTTTTACCTTTTGTAATTTTTCGATAAAACCGATAGTTTTCTAGTAAAAAAAATAGATGCGTCATCGTTCACTAAAGGGGTAATTGCGAAAATTTGTAAAAGTAAAGTACGCGGATGTGATAACAAATAAATTATTATTTATCATATTAATAAATTGACACTTTCTGTCAATAAGCTGATAATTTAATAATAACATTAAGAATAATTTGCTATTAATTAATGAAAAAGGTTGATAACTTATGACTATGGAAAATGTATTAGGTAAAGTTATTTACATATCTGAATAAAATTTAATACGAACGAAAAACAAGAAATGCAAAATTAAATTTAAAGAATGTTCTCGAAATAATTTTCATTTTCCTGCAAGCATAATCTAATACGTCTGTTGAAGTTATAACGCACTCGCACAAACAGTTCTTGGTTATTGCGAAGGTCATCTGCTGCCTGAAATATTCTTAAGCGTAGTTCT
>NW_019416604.1:26790-111801 GCF_000390285.2 Anoplophora glabripennis
AAAAAAAAACAAAAAGGTATAAAAATAAAATTCACCTCAAACCAATTTTGAAGAAAATATATGGGCTGTTGAAACTTATAAAAATTTCAACATGTCTCAAGCCCATTATACCCACAACTAGCATGACGTCACCTCCCCTCCCTCGGTCGCAATATCTAATCTAATACTTTTACATTTTATATTATTTTATATTTATAGATTATATTGTGATTAAATAAAAATCCATACTTAGCTTTATTGAAGATTCAGTTAACAAATATATCTTTGTTTTCACGTATATTGGCAGCGAATTAGCGCCATTTTAACTTCCCAAGCAATTTGGCAACATGGTAGATGCAAAATTGATACATTAATGTCAGAAAAACGAAGAGACTATACATTATGGGCGCAAAATTGATCGGCTAATATATAAAAATATACGCTGGACGTAAATTGATTCCAAAAATTAAAGGACGTAAAAATGATACAAAGATATAAGAAAATTATACTCAAAAAAAAAGTGAAGAAACCTATAATATTAAAATGAATTCAAAATCAGTGTACTTAGCTTAGTCAATATACATTACAGGAGTCTGCAATAGTTAAGTATTTCCTGGGGACGCATTATACATCACCTTTTGAAAGGACGCAAAATTGATACAAGGGTGTATATATATATACATTGTATATATACATTGTATATATACATTGTATATATACATTGTATATATACATTGTATATATACATTGTATATATACATATATACCTTACCCATCCATATTTCTCCAGTACCCCCTCTATTTTATTTACCCTCCTACTTTTTACAGTGGAAGGGCTAGCTACCAGGATATATATAATATACCTGCATTAAACAAGTAAATGTATCATTATTTCAACATTTAATTATTTAACTTGAAAATATATATTTTCTTACTAATATGGTTTACAGGGGTAAGTAATAATTGAAACCTTAATATCTCGGAAATAATTTTTTTTTGTGATTATCTAGTTTTTGACTAATATATATTTGTTACAGATTTTGTCAATTGTCCATTAGTTCCCCATCATCGTCTCTTACGTCGTCAGTTGGCAAAACATTTGAAAAAATGTAGACGCAGCCTGTATCAGCAACAATTAGTTGCCCGTAATCGTTTCTTACGACGTTGGTTGGTAGAACATTTGATAAAATGTAGATGCAGCCTATATCAGCAACAAAATATAAATCCGAGGAACTGGGAGAGCATCAATGATGGACAACAGAGCCCTGTTAACAATGGGCCATCGAATGTTCAACAGGAGGAAGAGGAATCAAATTGGAATAACGTTCCAAACGATGATGTCAGCAATTGGCTACCATACCATTTGCAAATGTGGTTAAATCTATCACAAAATAAGATTTGAATTATATTGTATTGTTTTAATAAATAATATTTTTATATAACAAAAAGTAATGAAATTCCCATATTAAAACAAATGATATGTGATTTTAAAAAAACACTATAACATTAGACGCACTAGCAACAACAGTTACTTGGAATTATTTTTATCAAAGTAAGAACTAGGAACATGCTTCGATCCATCTGCATCCTTAAAATAAGCCTTAGTTTCACATGGAAACATTTTCTGTTTGGTAGGTCTCCTCCGAATTTGATGCACTTATACTTTACTGGAACCGGCATATTGCAATCAATAAATAAAACTATTCAGCACAATTCTAATGTAATAATGATTGAAGAAATCTAAAGTCACCTACTTTTATACCAGCATAGACACCAGACAGGTTAGGTATCCTCAAAATAATACACAAATATGAATATAAAACTTTATTTTATAGTTAGAAATATGTTAACAAAACCTTTCATAGTAAATACGCGATCGATGATTATTATCTAAAATACTACTTATAGTAAATGATACATCATTAATTCTTTTCTGAAAGTGAGCTCTATCACTGATCAATTCCATCCAATTTGATTTTCTTGCTTTTTCAAACCAACCATCAGGGTCCATAAGTATATAAGTTTTATTATTATCCAAGTTAATCACAACCCGCTTTTGACCACTCATTGTATCAGAAGAAATGTTAAAAAATCATCAACAACCCTACTACTAATAATAGATCCGTACATAAATAATATTTCTAGTCGTCACGAACGGTTATCAACCTCTACCGCGCAGACGTCAGCCGATGTGACGTAGCCGGCTGAAAGCTATGCCGATCTTGCTCCAGTCGCCATCTTGAATTGTGGAGCAGAATCGGCACAGCTATTCTACTCACATAAAGTGGCATGGGTATTCATCCCATGATCCAGACCTTCGACTATATCCTCCAAGACCTCCAGTAGGGCTCCGATTGTGGAACGGTTATTCCGAAAACCAAATTGGCAAGGTGACAATATAGACTTACTTTCAAAATATAACAAAAGCTTATCTTTTAACAGAATCTCAAAAACTTTTGAGATTACAAGTACAATAGCAATGGGTCTAAAGTTATCTAATAAATTAATGTCACCATTCTTGTGAAGAGGAACTACCCTCGTAACTTTGAAGCAGTCAGGCCAAATTGAATCCACTATACTATACAGAACTACAGAACAGCTAGAGTTTTTCAAGCGTAAGATGGCTTGACGAACGTCAGACTCATGAATTGCCGAAAGGAAAAACGAGGAAGCTGGTTTGGGAATATTATTTAAGAAAACGGCAGGATTAAAATTAACGGAGTCGCCGATTGATTTAACGATAACACTAGCTACATTAACAAAAAATTATTAAATGCCTCCGGAGATAATAAGGACTTATTTTTACTGCTAGAAGGTTTCTCAGAATTAACAATACTCCAAACAGCTCTACATTTGTTATCAGCATTACAAATAAAATTATTATAGCATATGCGCTTAGTAGTTTTTAATGCTTTTCTATAAGAGTTGCGTAAATCGCAGTATGAAATCCAGTCAGTTTCAAGATTTGATATATTAAACCTCTTTTTAGCTTGATTGAGCTTACGACGCATCGACTTAAGTTCCATTTGATACCGGTAGAACTGGACCGAATTTTAGACTTATATGGAAAGCTGTTATTTACAATCCTAACAAAAGATTTTAAAAAGATGTCAGCAGAATCACTTGAATCAATAAATTCACAAGAAAAATCGCGGAGGCAACCCAACTGCAAATCATGAACAAATTTTTGGCAATTGGAATTATTAATTAAACGATTACGGTAGGTACCTTAATGAAGTACCGTAAACCATACATAGTAAGAATATTTCTTAGATCACTAACATACTGTGTTTGCTCATCAAGGTCCAAGTTGAAGTCACCCATAACTATGGTATATTTAAATTTACAAAAGCAGTGGCGTATGATATTAGTAAAACAATTTTTAAAAATAGAGAGATCGCCATGTGGAGTCGATCGATATACTATTAAGAGCATACAGCTGCACAAAATTCAGCATTCACTTGGCTACAGAATGTAGAAACGTCAACAGCTTTAAGACTAACATTAGATGTAGACAATATAGCAACACCACCATGCTTATTTAATCTTTTACGGCAATAACTTGTTACTAAGTGAAAATTAGGTATACATATAGTCTCCAGGCACTCGTCCTGTAGCCAATGCTCAGAAACGCATAATATGTCATGCGGTTGAGTATTCAGAGACGTTTCCAAATCGCAAATCTTATTACTAATACTTTGGACATTGACATGCAATACAGAAAAATTACAAATAGGTACATTTCTTTCATAAGGCTGGGACGTCCGTTTTTGAAAAAACTGATTAACACGCAATCCACTAGGCCAAATTTCTGACCTAGTGATGTTAGACACATCTGACAACGGCACAGATACCTTAAAGGAAGCATATCTCTCCGGATCACGAGAATTTAGCCTCTCCACAGACACTTCGGGCGAGAATCCCTTCAAATAGTTTAGTAGCCTCCTCCTTTGTATTGGGATCCCAGTTCGTGGTGTGAAGGTGTTTACGAGCTGATCAGTTGGCCGACTTCAGAGAAGTAGTACTAGCCAAGTCCTTAGCATCACCGATCAATATATTTCTGGACCTCCCCCTCGGACCCGACGATGCAACTGGTTTAGCAACTGGCAAAGCAGGAGTAAGATCCGTCTGATCAAGCTGAACAATATCCCGACAGATTTTAGATGACTGGGCAACATGAATTGCATGCGAGACAGCAGCAGAAGAAATGATAGGAGCATTATTATTGACATTTTTATTCTTATTTTTGTTTTTGCTTTTATTTATATTTTTATCACTAGAAATCCGAATTTCCTGGTTGGACTCCCCCATAAGGGCAACATTGCTATTTGAAGATTCTTCCCGAAGCTTTAGCTCGTGCTTCAAATAAGCCACTTGCTCTTACAAAGAGTTTATAGCGATGGACTGATTTAAGATAGTCAGATACTTCTGTCGCAATAATTCTTCTAAATATTTCATTTTAATTTCTTCCACATCACCCACACAATTTACAGGTGTAGAAATCATTGGCTTAACCGGGTTCAATATAACTTTATTCTGTTTACTTGAATTAGCTGCAATGTTAACGTCTATAGGAGTCACGTAGCAACAGTTAACTGTAGCATCGTCAATAAACTTCACACTTTTCAGGGCATTGAGACAGCTTTTATGGGTACCACGCCGCAATTTATACATTTTAAGCCAATCTGAACCGAACTTTTACACCTTTTGCATTTATTAGTAGATGCCATGTTTATTTAATCGCTCAGACTAGTTTACCGACGGCCGGCCGGAAAACAATAAAAACAGTAAACACTCATTTGATAAAAGAGTCACAACAAAACAGGCACAGTTATTTTAAATAAATAACTTCTACAAACGTAAAGTCCCACACAGGACAGAGCACGAAAACAGTAGAACACTTAAAATTCCAAAAAAAATAAATCAAAATACACTATTTTAACGTAATCTTTGTGGAGCACAGACTACACACAACAGTACGGGAGCACATCAACTTCGCTACGTTATAGACAGTTTTACACTGTATAAGAATTTGTCACACATAACCTATCATCTAAATTAAATAAATTAACAACAGATTAGATCACATATACTAAGTTCACATAAAAAACAAAATCGTAGTTCATTAAAGTCTAAAGTACTCATTTAAAGAATACGGACACATATCAATTAGGTACGATTCTGGGACCGCCTAGCCGGGTGTCTTGGCCGGTGGATTTTGGAATATGGATGGGTGACCTAAGGCAGGCTCGGGGACGTGGCTGTGGCAGCCTACCAGAGACCTGGATCGCGCAACATTTTCCGCATGCATGTGGTCCCCGATAAATGGTAATGAGAACAGAGCAAAGAAAATCTCTGTAACTCAAGACCATGCTATCATACCTAAACTGTACGAGACTTTGCCACCAAGCCACCAGTGTAGTAAATAGGATGGTTTGAAGAAAAGTACTCGAGTAATGAAGGAGGGTGTACAAGGGGCCTGATAAGGCCTAAGTGCCGCGGCGGAAAAACAATTCCACCACCCTCCGACATACATACATACATACATATATACAATTCATTTTAAAAAGTTCAACAGTACAACAGGTCTTTACATCATTAGGTAATTTATTAAATACCTTAAGGCCCAGACAGTTTGGTGATTTCATGGTGAGTTGCAGTCTCATAAATGGTATATGGTATTCATTTTTTTGTCGTTTTTTAATTTCATGAATTTTCATGTTGGTATAAAATTTAGATTTTTTGTTAAATAGGTACCTACATAATTATACAAAGCAAATATGAAAAGACCAGGTAGAATTAGAATAAAATAGTTTCTAAAAATGTATCTACATGAATGTCAACTGGAAACATTAAAAATACATCTTAGTAAGTACCTTTTTTTGACATACAAACACATCAGAAGACATAACAGACCCACCCCAGAAACAGACACCATAATTTATTCTACTGCAAACCTGATACACATTTATAAGTTGCTTAGTTACAAGCACACTACGCAAATTTCGAAATAAATAACAGATTGAATTTAGTTTCGAACAAAGATTTGAACAATGAGACTTCTAGGACAAATTACTGTCAAATTCAATTCCCAGAAATTTAACCTATATCTCAATATTAACGGGAATATCATTTATATTTAGGTTTAATTTAGTAGTTCCACGTTGACGATTATGAAATGAGACCACATTAGTCTTTGTCACATTAAAGTAAAGATTTTAGAGTACTAATTGTAAAAAAAATGGCTTGCGAAAAGTCCACAGCCTTCTCACATTTCCAGAGGTGCTAACCTGAAAAACGGGACACACTATATGTATATGAGCAATAAAAACTATTATTATTATTAATTGTAAATATAATTGCAGAAAAAAATATTTATATTCTTATAAATGATTAGACGATTGTAGAAAAAATTATATCTCGTGAAAAAGGCTGTGTTGTCAAAGTCCAGGCCCGGATCCAGAGGGGGTGGCGATGTGGCGATCGCCACCCCCAAAGCACAACATTTTTTAAAGATCTTCAATTTCTCCAAACGACAACAGGCAGTTAGTCGATATTAATGTAAGTAGAAGGATTCATTAGTGTCAAACTCCTCTGAAAAAGTGCCACATTTTTCATTAGTTTATTGCTATTTTGCAATGCAAATTTTAAAAATTTTGGTTCGCCAATATGCCTATCTTGTACAACATTCAATAATGAACAAAAAATCTTTAGTTACTTTTTTTCGTCCGAGGCTTCCTTTACGAATAATAAGCGATAATATCCGAAAAAACGGGCCATTTTTGAATTATTTTGCACTTTTCATTAATTTAAACAAACTTCCCATGGTTTTCAGCTTTCCGCAGGTCGATATTCCGAATGTACACATTTTCCCGGTTCGATTAAAAAAAAACAGGTTTACATCAAGCAACAGCCATTTCGGCTCGTTTTTTGGCTCCGCCGACTGGACTATTATGACTTTTAACGAAACGGAGACAGGTCGATAGAGCCAGTCAATAGATTGCCTGTCTGCCTGTTAGGATTTTCCGTACGCCTGTCTCAAAACGTTTATGGCGCAATAAATTTTTATGGCTTGAATGGGAAATTTTAATCTCAAAACCCGGAATTTTTTGATTACGCATTTTCTTGTCTCTTGGAGATACCCACCTACCTAGATAGCGTTCTTTTGTAAAATATCGATTTTTGTATCAATAAATATATGCATAATGTTTTTAGATTAAATATCTCTTGTCATTCAAAAATCCCCCCTCCCCCTTCCTAACCTACACCTTACGTCATCAAAAAAATAACAACAACAACAATAATAATAATAATAATGATAAAGAAGTGCTTTGCGCCACCCCCAAAACCAGTCTCTGGATCCGGGCCTGTGTCAAACTCAGCGTTTGATTATTTGACGTCACGTGTCAACAAAATTAATTACTTGGAATAGCCACAATAATTATTTCGAAAGCATGACAAATAAGAATAGGCAATATTTGTAGATTTCGCTTACTTTTCCTATTTGTGCAGTTCTCTATTTTCTTTTAAATCATAAATGTTGTCCAAATTTTGTATTTGCATTTGCAAGCATTTTGACATTAATTTTGACATTAAATACATACGGTAAAAATGAAAGTTTCATTTGTTAAAAAATACAAGCAAGTCGGGGCCGGACTAATTTTGTTGTCTACCGCTAGTCTATCTATATTATACCTGCTTATGAGGAAATACGTTTATATGGCATTTAATACATTCTTGACCCATGTTCGACCATGAATTTCCAGACATCCACTTTCGCTTACATTTCGGGCACTTATATTCACCAAAGCATCTTTTTCTTCCCTGGTATGGTGTTTTGCCTTCACTTTTAGGACGAGCCTGGAAATTAGCATACTTCATATATTTAAATATTTAATTTATTTTTATTAGATTAGACTACAGAGAATCTCAGAAACGTAGTGTAATAAACTTACGAATATCTTTTCAAAAATGGATTTTTAAAAATAGCGCGGGTTTCGACCAAAAATACTTCAAACATCTCGACGCAGAAAATATATGTCGGCTCGAGCTTTTATGTATACTCGTGAGAGTATGCTCGAAATTCAGTAAGTTAACCAATGACCATAAAGTCATTCGACATTTTCAGACCAGTTTGACATTTCACGATATAATAGGCCCATTCAGTAAAATTTTTTTATTGCATATTTCAAAAATTTACCCTTTAATTAGTTAGTATGCCAAAAATCAATTTTTTGTTTCAACGAGAAATGTGTGAAATAAATTAATGAAAACAGAGCGCGGAAAAACGTTGAGCAACCATTGCTNGATTACCTAAAAAGTGAAGTGCTATAAAAGAGACCTAGGAAGAAGAACATCTTAAAAATAGTAGGTATACTTAAACTAAATTTCATTGTCGCCTATTTTTTATTTTATTTAAGCACATCTGTTTAGAGAAACAAACTCCAAAACTAAGTCTATTTGCCGTTCTCGCTCGAATGAAGAAGTGTGTAACGATTTTCCATTTTACCGTATACCTACTGAACTAAATAGTACGTCTATTGTAAATAGCTTCCAGATATTTCTTTCTTTTTTCAATCAAATCTTGCCCGGATACGGATTTTGGATTTCCATTCCATAGGAAAACGATGAGAGCGAGTTGAGAAATCTCAATATCCTCCAGTGCAATATAAGTTTTGTTAGGAGGAAGTAAAAAGGCGGTCAGTGGGCTTTCAATAAAACGGACAAGTCGGTTTATTTCCTTATTGAGAAAATTATGTTATCCCCTTACTGAAAAAGTTACAATGCTACAATGTGCTACAATGATTAAATTTTGTTCTAATATATTTTATGTCATCTTCATCAATTGCCCTACAAATTAAAATGCGCTTTATTTCTGAGATGCATTAAGCATACTGTGTTTTGGTCATCACTTTTCTCAATTACACAATAAGTACTACATCACATGTCACAGGTAAAGTTTCATTAAAGCCTCTCTTTTTTTTGTTTTCAAAACTCGTACTGAATTAAAGTCAAATGTGAGACATCCTTTGTTTTGTTTATCTACATTCAATGGAGATATAATATAAAATTACATATAATATTTAATCTGTTACTTACTTTTTCTTTTTGATAAGGCGGAAATCCTAATTAAATATAAACATTAACAAAAAAATGCCACAAATTACATACTACAATACTGCCCTGTTAATTGAAAAGGGCGTATCTACACATGTAATACTTTTGAGAAAAATGAAGTTAACTTTTATAGCATTTGCCGTACTGTAGAATACGTTGGAAAACTGTAATTTTTATACCAACTGCAGCATTTCCTTTACAGTTTCCTGTAATATGTACCCAATACTAAAATTTTAATTCTCAATTTGACTTTTGTTAGTTACGCCCTTTTCTCCTAATAATTCGTACGTAAAAGTACCTAACAAAATCATTAATAATAAATGCATGGAAATTCAAACATTTTATTTTAAATTATTATAAGCCTATAATTAATACATGTTATGCCGAATTATAAGTCATCACTTATTGCATGACTTTCTATTTTGTCACTCTCTGGCAAGTTCTCCCAAAATGGCATGCGGGTTTTTGGAAGAATGCCTGCTAACTTATTTAAAATTTGCTGTTTTTTAGCACTGGTTATGCCTTTAGGTTTGTTTGTCTGTTTTGGTTTAAAAATGCCTAAAAACAAACAACATTTTAGTAGATATTTTGACTTAATGTTTCATCTTACCTTGTTTTTGTGCTTTAAAATTCAAAAAATTTAGTTCTATTTCGGCATCGGTGAAGGAGATTTTATACATTAAGGTTCGTTTGCCCCTATTAAAAATAACTTCTACCATACCATTTAGATACGGCCTAGGTTCAGTTTTCTTTAGCTTACATTGAGAAGCATGGTCTTTCCATAAATAAAAGTTGTCTAAATTCATTTCTAATACTCTGGTAGATTTTGTTGAATTACAAATTGTTTCCACATAATCACTGAAATCATAAATCTTGCCTTTCTTTTTCAAAGAGTTTTCGACTTGGTGGTGGAAACTATCTGCGGCCATAAATGTATGTCCAGTTTCAAAATATTTTATATTTAATCTTTTTAATGATGTTTCTGGACTGTTCACAAAATAAACAAAAAAGGAATAAAGACACCAATTTTTATTTTGGGCTGAACAGTTATCAACCCATAAAGTTACGAATTCTATGTCTCTGATTGATAAAAAGTATTGATAAAATGCACTGATTATATTTTCCTTAGATCGTCCTTGTATCGCATCATGCCATACCACGGCCGTAGGAGGAATTTTACTTTTTTTCCCTGCAGGAACAAAGCTCTCGTTGTACGCAACTAATCTTGGCATGAATATAATTTCTTTAAAAGTATCGCATCTAGCCAGCATAATTATCTGAAAATTATAAAAGTTGCAAGATTGTAATAAAAATATTTTTCAATTAATTACCTTTTGCAAATCAGCCGTTATAGTAATATCTGTTGGCTTCTGATTTTCAGCATCTATTTGATACATACTCCTTGCCGTCTTATATTTTTCGTGGTGAAGTTTCCATTCATTACATTGTTTACATTGAGAATCTAAACTATCCCTTTTATGGGCAACGTTATGTTTTTTAAAAACTTCACACGACCAACATTCTTCATGTCCCAGCTTAGTAAATGATATTTTTAAGCTGGCAACAACCTCACGGTACAAATAATATGAAAAGGATGCGGCCGGATATTTATCCTTAAAATTGTTGTACATGAGTTTAATAGTTACATCAGTGGGAAGATATCTACGAAAGGGAGCGTGCTCCCTACGATAATGTGAAATCTGAGGGCCAAATGATTCTATATGTTGAATTATTATGTCGCGATCTATTTTCTTTTTTCCATTTGATTTACGACCATCTGGTTTTACACTTATAGATTCTTTTTCAGACAAAATATTCCGTATTATCTTATCGTTGTTTGCTTTAAATCCCAAAGTACGCAAAAAAAAAGTTTTACATACTTGATGTTTCTCGCCATTTTTGTTTATAAGGGCATATTGTAGAGTTCTTTTTCTTCTCGACTCTTGTTCTGTTGTTTTTCTTTTTACGTCCACATTCGAAACACAATTAAAAACAAAATTTCTTTGATCATGTCTTGACAAGTTCCAAAATTGTTTATTAATTTCCAGTCGTCGTCTTTCTTCAATGTTTCTACTGCATTTTTTTTACATGACATAGTACACCCTGGTTGTACAGAATATTTACATTTTTTTGCTGCTATCTTTTGAGCCTGCCTTTCAGTTCTCTTTAAAACAAATTTTTTTCGCTTTCTGATTTGGCCCTGTTTTGTGTACTCTTGGAGATGAATTTCGTATAATACGTCATTTAAAATACATTCAAGAATATTCTGAACAATATCAACGTTACCCTTTAGAGCTGATTTATTTAAAATGTCTGTTTTTTCTTGAGTAGCAGAATCCTGATGGTTAAAGCGTAGGCTTGTTACTTTCTTCTTAGCCGATGTTTGAAAATTATTATTGAAACTAAGTGCTTTTCTTTTACGCGAGTCCGTTTTCTTTTTGTTATAAGACTGTGTAGCTGCATTGTCACAAATTTCTGTAACAATTTGTCGAACAAATAAATTTACATCATTGCTTTCTTTTGTAGAATAATTTTCTGTATTTCCCGCTTTCAGCAGAACGTCACTAATAACATTTACTTTTTTATTATGTCTTTTGTCATCAGGGTCAAAATTTGGATCAGGATCGAGTTTAGTTTTCTTTTTAGTTGTTCTGTTAATAATTTTTAATTGCTCGACATTTTTCCGTAAATTAATATTCAAAGCTAATGTTACTAATTTTTTACTTCTGGATGACATTGTAACCTGCATAAGTCAACCACAAATTAGACAACATTATATATGAATGATATATGAACGTACACAAAAACAACATAAAATTTTGATAATAGATGAAATGTAAAGTGTAAAAACGACTTACCTAAGTAACTGAAATTGTAATCTAATATTACTAAACACAGTTAGAATTGTATTTGAAAGATTTTCAACGTTCTAGTTACTAAAAAAGCACTCAAACAACACCNTTATGTCTTTTGTCATCAGGGTCAAAATTTGGATCAGGATCGAGTTTAGTTTTCTTTTTAGTTGTTCTGTTAATAATTTTTAATTGCTCGACATTCTTCCGTAAATTAATATTCAAAGCTAATGTTACTAATTTTTTACTTCTGGATGACATTGTAACCTGCATAAGTCAACCACAAATTAGTCAACATTATATATGAATGATATATAAACGTACACAAAAACAACATAAAATTTTGATAATAGATGAAATGTAAAGTGTAAAAACGACTTACCTAAGTAACTGAAATTGTAATCTAATATTACTAAACACAGTTAGAATTGTATTTGAAAGATTTTCAACGTTCTAGTTACTAAAAAAGCACTCAAACAACACCAACTGATAGGTTCACAAAACTGGTTGAAAAGTGAGGTTAGTTTAAAATTACGCCGTAGAAATCTGTCGGAGAAAGAACACAATATTAATATTAGTAATAAATGGCGTAACTACAAAATTATTTGCAGTTACGCTTTTTTTTTACTAACAAAGTTACATACGTCTTCTTCTTTTAATAGTTTCTGCATTTTTGTAGATACGCCTAACTGTTTTTGTTTAATATTCAGCTTTAGAACTGTAGATATGTGTTTATTTCTTAACTAACAGTAAGATCTATCTGTCAAGGATCACATAAAACCATAACCTCACAATCACGAATTTTTGAGATACGCCCTTTTTAATTAACACGGCAGAATACTTTCTTGGTCCCTTTTGGTCTTGAATATTTTCTCTTGGTAAGTCCTCTTCACCTAAAACATTAGAAATCATGTTTCTTAGTTTTCTACTATGACTGGGATTATTCTGTAGACGGTTTGTTTCCCACGGTTGTGTAATTCCTTTATGCAGTTCTTGCATATATCGTTGCCTTGATATAGGTTTACCTCCACATGAATTTGTATTATGCACATAAATTACATATGAATTTATACATGCCATGTTCAGCATATTATAAAAAAAACATAGTGTTTTACGATTGCAGCACATATTTTGACACATCTGATCAAAGCTATCAACGGCTCCTTTGGTACAATTATATATTTCAATAATCTCCGGCATTTGGTTCGTTGGATTTAGAGTTCGATCAGGATGCATTGTAGATATACGAGGGTGGTCTGAAAAGTTTCCGACCTAACAAAGATACAACATTTTTTCAGATTTTCCCACACTTCTCCCAGCGATGCTCCCATCTCTGTAACCCGTCCAAATAGTACTCGGCGTTTTTCTCTGCAAAATAATTGTTCACGAAGGTGATTGCCTCTTCATTTGACGAAAATCTCTGTCCTCCGAGCGCAATTTTTAGATGAGGGAACAAAAAGAAGTCGCTTGGGGCTAGATCTGGTGAGTAAGGCGGATGGTCAAGCAGTTCAAACCGTAATTCGTGGATTTTCGCCATGGCAACCGCTGAGGTGTGAGACGGTGCGTTGTCTTAGCTTAGTTTCTTTTTCTGCAAATGTGGCAGTTTTTCCGCAAGTTCTGCCTTCAGCTTGTCAAATGATGCGTAGTATGCTCCTGTAATGGTTTTTCCTTTTTGAAGATAATCGATTAAAATAACTCCATGACTNGAGTTGTTTCAAAATCTTATGAGCTTTGACCTTCATATGCGCAGAAACATAATTCCGACCGTCGCCTAAATTATTCTACGTCCTAAAAACATTACATCCATTATTCACAGTCTATCTCGAGCTCTCGTAGCGTAAACAAGCCTTTGCTCCGATTACAAATATCATAATAAAATGCTCTATTTTTTATTATTTTAATTTAAGCATTAAAAATATATATAACGAACGTTCGCGTTCGTGACTTTATTGATGCCCGAGCGCCTTAGTTCATTTCTGGTTGTAATGAGGCACGTGGTCTAATTCTGAGTTAATGTATTCACAACGTGCTTATTAGAAGAATTATGTGGCTACGCCACGCCTTTCACCCATTTCGCGGCTCATGAGATTTTGAAACTACTCTACTCCTTATTACAAGGTTTACAAAAGTGACCATTTTTAGTTGTAGCTAGAATGCATCAATAATCAATAGATATCGTTCAAATTGCAAAACGGAGCTTAGTATTAATAAATAAATAAAACTTTAGTTACTGGCAACTTCTGGAATTGTTCCCGACTTACATACTACATAAAAAAGGCTATAAATAACCTATTCTTTTGTGCTACTTTTTAAGTAAATTAAAAAATATATATTGTTACTGTAAACGGCTCAGCGCCCCTAGTTTTTATTATGAAAATGAGTGCCCTTTTTTGTGAAAATTATTAGTGCAGGAACATGTGCCGTTTATTTTTCTAGATCTGTTAACTCTTAACTATGTTCTTTTTGTATTTGTGGTGCATGTACTAATAAGTGCTCTGTTGTGTTAAAACAGAACAGAATTTTTAATCTCAATTAGCAGATACTATCCAGATTTCATGCCCTACAAAAATCTGGGGACCCTGATTGACCCTAATGGAATTTATCTCTGAAGAATACCTAAGTTCGGGAGCGCACACGAGTAGAAGCCGATCCAAGAGGCCGGGTAAATCCTTTGTGTTTTAAAGGCAGACAGCAGTCATGTATTTTTCATATGCCTTATTGAATTCCTTCATCTTCGCGATTTAGGTACACCTAATGTTGGATAAGGAACGCGGATATACGGCTGTATGAAAATGTTGCTGTCACGTAGTTGTAATTGAATTTATTCTGGGGAATAACTGAAATCAATTGGAGTAGAATTCAAGTGGTATGAAAAAGAGTAAAAATATGTTTAAAAACACATTTTATTATCAGCTCTGATATGTTTAGCTCAAGCTAAAAACCGAACAGTGAAAACTAATCAGAGCATTATTTGTAGAATGTTTAGAATTTTCCCCACAATTTTCCATAGATCCAAATTAATTACAGCCAACACAAATAAGATTTGCGTTTGAGATAGCTCTACCCACAAATCGCTGCGTCTACATCTTATTCTTTCTAGTCGTTCTTTGTCAGTTTCGTGTAGAGTTGCCTAAGTCAGAAACTTATTTTGGTCGGTCTTGTAAATAAAAACATAATTTTGACTCTGTCTAAGAGATTCCCATTATTATTGTGATAATGTATAGAAATGCTAATGAAAACTGCTAGTTAGCTGTACATCTTTGCAGTGGTTTTCAAAATGTGCCGCGAAAGTGTGCGGGGGTGCCGGGAGAGGGAGTGTGTGAAAGGGGGGGGACAATTCGGAGACCGTCAGATCAGATCGTCGAGAGTGATTCAAGGGGACGGACGGTTATTTGCTGACTTGGAGTGTTGTTATTTGTAATACGGATTGTTGAATAAATTGGTTTAAAAAATCGTTTTCTTGAATCCGTACGAACCTAGTACATCTTTACGTACAACGATTATCGAATAGGTATGCACCAACACTAATAAAAAAAACAGTGCTATTAGCGGAATCAGCGGTTCCAAAACAGTTTGCATCGTATCAATGTGGTAAATCAGTAAATAAAAAAANGTCAACATTATATATGAATGATATATAAACGTACACAAAAACAACATAAAATTTTGATAATAGATGAAATGTAAAGTGTAAAAACGACTTACCTAAGTAACTGAAATTGTAATCTAATATTACTAAACACAGTTAGAATTGTATTTGAAAGATTTTCAACGTTCTAGTTACTAAAAAAGCACTCAAACAACACCAACTGATAGGTTCACAAAACTGGTTGAAAAGTGAGGTTAGTTTAAAATTACGCCGTAGAAATCTGTCGGAGAAAGAACACAATATTAATATTAGTAATAAATGGCGTAACTACAAAATTATTTGCAGTTACGCTTTTTTTTTACTAACAAAGTTACATACGTCTTCTTCTTTTAATAGTTTCTGCATTTTTGTAGATACGCCTAACTGTTTTTGTTTAATATTCAGCTTTAGAACTGTAGATATGTGTTTATTTCTTAACTAACAGTAAGATCTATCTGTCAAGGATCACATAAAACCATAACCTCACAATCACGAATTTTTGAGATACGCCCTTTTTAATTAACACGGCAGAATACTTTCTTGGTCCCTTTTGGTCTTGAATATTTTCTCTTGGTAAGTCCTCTTCACCTAAAACATTAGAAATCATGTTTCTTAGTTTTCTACTATGACTGGGATTATTCTGTAGACGGTTTGTTTCCCACAGTTGTGTAATTCCTGTATGCAGTTCTTGCATATATCGTTGCCTTGATATAGGTTTACCTCCACATGAATTTGTATTATGCACATAAATTACATATGAATTTATACATGCCATGTTCAGCATATTATAAAAAAAAACATAGTGTTTTACGATTGCAGCACATATTTTGACACATCTGATCAAAGCTATCAACGGCTCCTTTGGTACAATTATATATTTCAATAATCTCCGGCATTTGGTGCGTTGGATTTAGAGTTCGATCAGGATGCATTGTAGATATACGAGGGTGGTCTGAAAAGTTTCCGACCTAACAAAGATACAACATTTTTTCAGATTTTCCCACACTTCTCCCAGCGATGCTCCCATCTCTGTAACCCGTCCAAATAGTACTCGGCGTTTTTNGCTTTCAAGTAAAATTATTAACGAAATACTTATTCACTAAAACAAAAACTTAAAAAATAGAAAAGTAATAACACATAGCTTGCTGAATATTGTAGACCAAGGGTCGGCAACTGGCGGACCGCGGTTCAGGTCCGGACCGCGGAAGGTAAAATACTGGACCGCCAAAAATTTTTGGAAAGTATAAATTACTCAAATAAATTATTTAAAAAATGTTTTTTACGTTTAAGTGCCAATCTTGTCATTTTTTCTAGTATTTTCAATTGTGTGAGTATTTTGAGTTCTTAATGGTTAGTAAGCAGATTAAATTTGAGTCCAAATTAAAATAAAAAATAAGAAATATGATTTTTTCTGGACCTCGTTAAAAATTTTCAAAAGTATCCGGACCCCATCTAAAATTACTTGCCGACCCCTGTTGTAGACAAACATTGATTTAATCCATTTTACTACTACCAGATATATTAAAGCCAAGAGACTTAAATAAATTCTAACTAAAGTAAATGACAAAGTCTAAAGAAAATAAGTACTTAATTAAAATTTAGTTGCGATAATCGGATGGGCTTTTAAAAGGCACTTAGTCTTGAGCTTTTTACTACTAAACTGCTTATTAAATGTTTATTTTTAGTGAAATATGTAGAGTTGTTTCAAAANTACGTTTTTTTTTACTAACAAAGTTACATACGTCTTCTTCTTTTAATAATTTCTGCATTTTTGTAGATACGCCTAACTGTTTTTGTTTAATATTCAGCTTTAGAACTGTAGATATGTGTTTATTTCTTAACTAACAGTAAGATCTATCTGTCAAGGATCACATAAAACCATAACCTCAAAATCACGAATTTTCGAGATACGCCCTTTTCAATTAACACGGCAGTATATTAGTTAATATTATTTTATATACTTGGCTTGTCAGGTTCAATGTAAATTCATTTTCTGGTGTCTGAAAATTATGCTAAATTCAACGTAGTACAAAACAGTAGGTAGATAAATAAATAAATAGGGAATAATTCACGTATATTACAACATAATAATTAAAATAATTAATTGACAAAATTACAAAACAATACAATTCTTATATGACAGGTTCTTCTGAAAGATTTAAAAAAATCCTAGCCAATAGTAAAATAAAAACTACTTTCAAGTAAAATTATTAACGAAATACTTATTCACTAAAACAAAAACTTAAAAAATAGAAAAGTAATAACACATAGCTTGCTGAATATTGTAGACCAAGGGTCGGCAACTGGCGGACCGCGGTTCAGGTCCGGACCGCGGAAGGTAAAATACTGGACCGCCAAAAAGTTTTTGAAAGTATAAATTACTCAAATAAATTATTTAAAAAATATTTTTTTTACGTTTAAGTGCCAATCTTGTCATTTTTTCTAGTATTTTCAATTGTGTGAGTATTTTGAGTTCTTAATGGTTAGTAAGCAGATTAAATTTGAGTCCAAATTAAAATAAAAAATAAGAAATATGATTTTTTCTGGACCTCGTTAAAAATTTTCAAAAGTATCCGGACCCCATCTAAAATTACTTGCCGACCCCTGTTGTAGACAAACATTGATTTAATCCATTTTACTACTACCAGATATATTAAAGTCAAGAGACTAAAATGAATTCTAATTAAAGTAAATAGACTAAAACGAGAAAATAGAAGTAAATGACAAAGTCTAAAGAAAATAAGTACTTAATTAAAATTTAGTTGCGATAATCGGATGGGCTTTTAAAAGGCACTTAGTCTTGAGCTTTTTACTACTAAACTGCTTATTAAATGTTTATTTTTAGTGAAATATGAGTTGTTTCAAAATCTTATGAGCTTTGACCTTGATATGCGCAGAAACATAATTCCGATCGTCGCCTAAATTATTCTACGTCCTAAAAACATTACATCCATTATTCACAGTCTATCTCGAGCTCTCTCGTAGCGTAAACAAGCCTTTGCTCCGATTACAAATATCATAATAAAATGCTCTATTTTTTATTATTTTAATTTAAGCATTAAAAATATATATAACGAACGTTCGCGTTCGTGACTTTATTGATGCCCGAGCGCCTTAGTTCATTTCTGGTTGTAATGAGGCACGTGGTCTAATTCTGAGTTAATGTATTCACAACGTGCTTATTAGAAGAATTATGTGGCTACGCCACGCCTTTCACCCATTTCGCGGCTCATGAGATTTTGAAACTACTCTACTCCTTATTACAAGGTTTACAAAAGTGACCATTTTTTAGTTGTAGCTAGAATGCATCAATAATCAATAGATATCGTTCAAATTGCAAAACGGAGCTTAGTATTAATAAATAAATAAAACTTTAGTTATTGGCAACTTCTGGAGTTGTTCCCGACTTACATACTACATAAAAAAGGCAAATAATTGTGGCTATAAATGGCTACTTTTTAAGTAAATTAAAAAATATATATTGTTACTGTAAACGGCTCAGCGCCCCTAGTTTTTATTATGAAAATGAGTGCCCTTTTTTGTGAAAATTATTAGTGCAGGAACATGTGCCGTTTATTTTCCTAGATCTGTAAACTCTTAACTATGTTCTTTTTGTATTTGTGGTGCATGTACTAATAAGTGCTCTGTTGTGTTAAAACAGAACAGAATTTTTAATCTCAATTAGCAGATACTATCCAGATTTCATGCCCTACAAAAATCTGGGGACCCTGATTGACCCTAATGGAATTTATCTCTGAAGAATACCTAAGTTCGGGAGCGCACACGAGTAGAAGCCGATCCAAGAGGCCGGGTAAATCCTTTGTGTTTTAAAGGCAGACAGCAGTCATGTATTTTTCATATGCCTTATTGAATTCCTTCATCTTCGCGATTTAGGTACACCTAATGTTGGATAAGGAACGCGGATATACGGCTGTATGAAAATGTTGCTGTCACGTAGTTGTAATTGAATTTATTCTGGGGAATAACTGAAATCAATTGGAGTAGAATTCAAGTGGTATGAAAAAGAGTAAAAATATGTTTAAAAACACATTTTATTATCAGCTCTGATATGTTTAGCTCAAGCTAAAAACCGAACAGTGAAAACTAATCAGAGAATTATTTGTAGAATTTCTAAACAATAATTAATGCCAGCAGCAGGAGAAGCATTTTGTTTAGCTACAGAACACAACAAACGTAGATGCCGTACAAAGTGGCTATTTCGACAAAGCTATGTTACTAAATTTTTTTGTCGGGAAAACAGTAGGTACCATTTTTTAAAAGTATCTATCTCAAATTTCAAGGTGCAGTGAATTATAGTAGCAACAAAGAAAATCTCAGAAAAATTATGAACACTATGGGCGTCAGATGTTTTTAACGCTTGCCATAATATCATGTCGATTTAAACCCCATAGAATGGTCATAATTAGAACAATATATTGCCGAGAGGAAAGTACATTTGTTCAATAAAAAATGGTGAACACTTATGTTTAGAATTTTCCCCACAATTTTCCATAGATCCAAATTAATTACAGCCGACACAAATAAGTTTTGCGTTTAAGATAGCTCTACCCACAAATCGTTGCGTCTACTTCTTATTCTTTCTAGTCGATTGCGTTCTTTATCAGATTCTTGCAGATTTGCCTGAGTCAGAAACTTATTTTTGTCGGTCTTGTAAATAAAGAAACATAATTTTAACTCTCTATCTAAAAGATTCCCATTATTTTTCAAATTTGATACATATGTAAGTTTATAATAAGAAACAGTGTTTGTGAAAGTACATCATATCTGTGTGTGTATATTAATAAGTTCGAATAAACGCTTTGTGATAATGTATGAAAACGCTAATGAAAACAGCTGATTAGCTGTACATCTTTACGTACAACGATTATCGAATAGGTATGCACCAACACTAATAAAAAAAACAGTGCTATTAGCGGAATCAGCGGTTCCAAAACAGTTTGCATCGTATCAATGTGGTAAATCGGTAAATAAAAAAAAAACAAAATACAAACAATATTTCTGAGTTTCCCACTATGATTTATTTAACATTCAAACACGAGGGTATTTTGTACAAATTTGTAGATACCCTGCATTCTACAACAGTCTTCGCAAATCTTTCTCAGTAATGTAAAAAATTTCTAATAACAGTTCACTATTTGAAGTTTTACCTTTATTGTGTTATCGATTACTGGTAAACCATTTTCAAATAACAAAGAACAATTTAAACTTCTTTAAATATCGTGTATTGTTCTGCTCCTTTTTGGAGGATATAAAGATGTAAATGTAAAAAAATGAGGGGATGATCAAACGTATCCATTCCTGCAATGTAACCTTTGTTCCTAAACATCCATTAGCGACAAAGGATATCCACAACAAAAATACCACACAAATAAGAAACATCCTTTAAGCTTCCTTGTCGAATATCCTTAATTAAATTCATAGCCTCCCAACTAAACCTTTATATACTTTCGATAAGCCGGTTATATATATTTTTCGTTTATGGATAAACTTCCCATATTCAGCGCTCACGCAGGCCGGCCATATGGAGAAGAATAGACGATATCGATATTGAATAGAGCAACGCCCCATGGCATAAAATACGACGTCATTTTCCGGAACTCATTGTTTATAAGGGTAGTTGGTAAGGGGTGTGAAAATAGTTAGTGCATTCGTCCATTCCTGATGTGAAAGTGCATTATTTACGTTGACTTCATGAATGAATGCAATAGTAAAATTGCATATTACAACCACCAATAATAAATCCTTTTGTTTCATCTCACTCTTATTTCATTTGGATTATTATTTTACAGTTAATAGTAAAACTGTATTGGTAGTATTATTTTTGTATTTTACTTTGAAATTTTTAGTAAATTCTCGTCGAATAAGAAATGAGTCAAAATTTTTATTTCCACATACAGAGTAATACTTGCTTGTTTTTAAAGTATTGTCATAATAGGAATCAATATTTATTTTATTTTGTAATTAAAACTATCGTGGTTGCTTTGAATCAAACATTAGCTGTTCACACGGAATGCGCCCGCCAAGTGTTTATTTGCCCTTGAGATAATGTAATTTATGTGTACCAAAATGTAACCCGGCATGTCGAAATTAAGAGAGGGTGTTCTTTGTGACAGTGGTGCCCGGCCAGCGCCCGGATAAGGTTGATTATTACATATATATGTGTGCTAGCTTGATTAAATTTGTTTAAAGATTTGTGAATTTGTGAGTAATATGCCATACTCGTTTATGTTTATGAAAACCAGGACGCGCCACGTTTTCCGGTCTTAATGGCTGTGGTTTCTTCGAAGTGTGCCTTGTAAGTTCTTCTTAGTCTTACCTGCGCTTCGATTGACACATACTGGGTGGTGTTGAGGTAGGTGGCATAATAATAGTATGACTCACACACCTGGTAGTTGGGATGCTAACTAGTTGGCGTCCGGGGGAGCTTCGACTCATTTCAGGTGACACTAGCTAGTTGAAGAAAGAATGATACATACAGAGTGGTCCCGAGGTAATGCGACAAAATTCTTGGGTAGATTTCCGAAGCAAAAATATTGCTATTTAACCGAACTTACCTTAGTCCAAAAGTTGATAGTTAAAAAGATACCGAGTTTTAAATGTAAAATATTATTTTAACTTTTTTTTTCATTTATTTCTTAATAAATGCAAATATCCACCATAAAATTTTGGGGTTTGGGGTTCTTTGGCTAGAGGAATTAAAATTAGTTCACAGTTTGGTTATAGTTCATAGAGGGCGCTATAACTGCTCAAAATGTCCGCCTCTAACTTCAATACATTTATCAACGCGTTTATTAAAATATTGTCTTATTTTAAAGTATAAATCCTTAAAGAAATGACTTTGCAGCATTTAAAACCAGCTGCCAAAGTTCTTCCCAGGTGTTTATAGTTTCTCCTTAAACTGATTTCATGTAACCCCAAAAACGGGTCTCGGCACAGGAAGATTCAAAGCCAAATATCTCGAAAATGGTGCGGGAGAGCTAGTTCCATAAAGTATACCTTTTTTGTGTAAAAAAAGTTGGAAAAGAAGAATTTGATACCAAAGATAAGATACCTTAAAGTATAAAAAAGTTATGTCGTTTTTAACACATTCAATCTACTGCAGCTAGCTCCCTCTATGAACTTTAACCAAAATGTGAACAGATTTCAATACCTCTACTTAAAGAACTCCAAACCCCAAAATTTTGTGAGGATATTTGCATTTGTTAAGGAATAAATGAAAAAAAAACTAAAATAATATTTACATTTAACACCCTGTATCTTTTTAACTATCGACTTTTGAACTAAGATAAGTTCGGCTAAATCGCAATATTTTTGCTTCGGGAATCTACCCCTGAATTTTGGCTTACTACCTCGGGACCACCCTGTAGACTAGAATTTTAAAATCAGGACTTTGTTTAACAAAAAAAAAGGTCTAACTTAGTATTTAATAGTTTTTTATGAAAATATTCCAAATTTTGATTTTATATTATTTCTATCTCCAGACAAATAATAAATAATGCTTTTCATCAGATTCAAGCAACAACAAATTAAAAAAAAATACATTTTCGTTACTAAACAGATGTCGCAGCTGCGTTCGTGGAAATGGAGTCATTAAAATAATTACTGATGTTATTAATTTCTTTATTCGAAAAAGTGTTTTCAGTTCGTTTTTTAAGTTTTACTGGAAAATCGGGCTTTTCTCGAAAAACATAAAAGAGTAGTAATTTGTAGAAAATTGAAAAACGAATCCGAAAATATCATTGTTGTTACCGTAAAGCAGTGGTAACTAATGAGCTACTATTGCTACTAAATAAATAATAGACATAATATAAATATTTTTTTAAATAATAAAACAATATACTTAAATAATAGTGGCAAGATGTTATGGTTAAAAACACGCAGTGTCGTAATATGTATTGATTAATAATGTCCTTATTAATATTTCTGTGTTGTGTTATTGATGTCAAATTTTCCAAATAGTGTATGAGATATTAAATTGTACAGAACTGTACAATCAAATGCATTAATAAAACTGCATTAGTGACGAAAATAACTGCAGGTATATATTTAAAAAGCATAGTTATATTATTTTAGTAAATATTTAGGTATGAAGGTCTTATCACATCTCGGTCACAGTTATTATATTTATGGTTGTATCCCTTTCGTAAAACAAATAAACATTCTAATATTTGGATATTCGCGAGGATATTCGTAGCCTTGCTCCCATATACATGCGCCCAAAATTATTTTCAATACTAAAAAACTACTAATAACATATCTTACACTATAAACTGTGTAGTTAATAATCCTACGAAATCGAATAAACACATTTACTGATACTCACGTACGTCCCACCGAATTAAACAACAGTCACCAAAATTGTCTTTGTGTAGTTTAACATTTTTGACACGTTTGAGTTGCGATAACAGAGAAATTAATTATTTACATATGGGAAGGGTTAGTTTTAATCCAGCAAGAGACGACATAATGGAAGCGATCTGAATTAGAAACGGGCGACTACGAAATTAACATATTTATTTTAACTCCAGAGTATTCATACGAAGAGGCGACCCTTCGGCGGGGGCTTAAATCACGGCTCCCGCAAAACTCCGGGACGTCAAATATACGCGCGTAATCATTTACAAAACCGAAATCCGACAGGGTCGCCGAGAGTACCGCAAAGGGCTAAGTGTTGCGATGTTTATTTATTTAAAGTTGGCGCACGTTAGAAATCCGGGTTGGCCGCGTAAAAACAATAAACATGAACGCGGTTTTGGTGGTGTTTGTTTAAGGGCTAACTTCATTACGAATATTGATGAGGCCCCGGGGCTAGAGCGGTGCTAATTCCGTTCGGAGGTGATGAATTAAGAGGAAACGCAGTGTTGGGCACGGGAATTATCTCTGATTTTGTGTACGTTTAACAATATTAAAAAAATTATTGCAGCGCATACAGATTTGTCATTATTTTTTCTATTACACGCCACTGCTTAATACTAACAACATTAGCAGTGACGGAGCCCTCGAAGCAATATATACAAATAGTTACAATAGGTACACTAAAATTAAAGTGGATGGGACTTCTGCTAACTTACACAGGGTGATTCAGTCATAATGTCATTAGGGAAATGATAAAATTACAAGACAAAGCTTTAACTAGGTATAAGAGAACTCAGTAGTATATTCACCTTCAATTTTATAAAGATATGAGAAACTATACTAACTCTGCAATAAAGCGAGAGAAAAAAGCATATTTTGCAAGTCAATTCAAGAACACAAATTCTAAATCTCTTTGGAATACTTTAAAAACGTATAATGTAATTTCTAATAAATCTATTCCAATACCCGAGAATTTAAAAAACCCTAATGAAATTAATAACTATTTTATATCTTCTTGTTCTTCGAAAGAACTTCCAGAGCCGTTGTTATCATTTTACAAAAATTCAAAAGTAGTACATACTGATTTTAAGTTTCATGAAATAAACGATTTATTTGTCTACCAGACAATTGCTCTCATAAAAACAAATGCAGTTGGTGAAGACCGATTGAGTTCTAGATTGATAAAGTTGTGTTGCCCTCATGTTATTCCTTATATAACTCATATTATTAATTACTGTTTAAATAATAATACTTTCCCAAGCTTATGGAGAATTGCTGTAGTAAAACCGTTGCCGAAAAAAACAAATCCACTTGGATATAAGGATTTGCGACCGATTAGTATTTTGCCAGTTTTATCTAAAATTCTTGAAAGAGCTATGGAGGTACAATTAAAAGAACATTTGGAACTCAAATTCAATACTACCTGAAACTCAATCCGGATTTCGGAAAGGTCATAGTTGCACGACTGCTCTTCTTCATATTATCGATGATATTGTAAGGTCCATAGATAACGGAAAATGTACTGTGCTGGTGTTATTAGATTTTAGTCGCGCTTTTGATACCTTAAATTATGATTTATTAACCGCAATATTACACTACATAGGTCTCTCAAAACAAGCTATCACCTTATTAATATCTTTCCTAACTAATCGGTCACAAATGGTTATGATTGATGGTGAATCATCCGATTGATTAGAACTAAAGAGTGGAGTTCCTCAAGGGTCTATTTTGGGCCCTTTGCTTTTTGCTGTTTATACGTCTAGTCTCATTCTCTCAAACTCTTCAAAACCGTAACATCCACCTTTATGCCGATGACACCCAGCTCTATTACAGTTTTGACCCTAAGGAAGTGATAAATGTTACTGTACTGTTATAAATAGAGATCTAAATAATTTTATTAAAGTGGCATCCAATCACTGTTTAAATATTAATTATGATAAATCTAATGTTTTATTGTTTGGTAATAAATAAAGGTGGATGAAATACGTGATAGCATAAATATATCTGTTGAGGGAAAACGTACGAGCCCTAACACATAAATGTTCGGACACGTCAGTTATTTCAATAAATCACTCTCGAAAAACGTATAAACTAACTTTTATTTTTCTCACTTTAATTTGTGATTACAGTGCATGTATCTATTTATATAAACCATAAATAGTTTTGATTTTGGTAAATATATAAGCAGGTCACATAAGCAAATTCAGAAACATCAAGATGGAGGATGGCCTTGGTTTCACTTTTTGTATTGCAAGGGTTGGATCTCACACCGATGGACCTTTTTCTATGAGAGTACATGAAGAGCTTAGTCTACTAACAGTCAACAAAACCTAGTGCAAGCCGTCGACAATGTCATAAACCTTGTCTTGGGATCAGTAGATGATGCGACTGTGTGTGTAGTTTTTGATATCTTATGGCTTTTACTAAAAAAGTTGTTCACTATCCAGCTTTGAAAACAAAAATTTACATTAAAGGAAACACAGAGAAAGTTACGAATAATAGAAAGAACTATAATTATAATCAACGAAACGAATGTGGTATTACTTTATCAGGAATTTTTCACCTATTTCGCATCATTTTATGGGGAAATTAGAATATACGTTTTGTAGTATTATACTTCTATTTTTAAAATCCGGCTGAAAAGTTTTGAAAAATAGTGCACCAAAAAATTCAAATTGTAATTGTATCAAAATTATTGGTCCGACAGTGCCTGCTTTGTGCACACTTAAAGTACATATAATTCACTACTTCTGTGCACAGGGTCAGCTCTACAACCTCAAAAATGAATTTTTAAAGAAACTCTAAATTTTCCGATTTTTCCGAGTTTTCTTCGTTTCTAATTATTCGATCGGATCGATCGATCTCTCCTTTTATTCGTATTTCGATTCTCTACAAATTGTTTCCTAATAGCATCCAGACTGCTTTGTTACTTTAGTTTTATAAGCAAAAAACTAAAAAAAAAATTCATTTTTTTGCATAAAAATGTTCATAAAAAATTAATTAATGGTAAATTGGAGTATAAAACATATAAGCATATATTTACAGATTGTCATTTATATGTTGGCATAGTCCGTTTGCTACTAGTATTTTTGTCACAAAATCACTGATTTAATACTGTAGTGATTGACCTCCTATAATACCTACTGACTTATCACATTGACATCAAGAAAACTATTTTAGAACCATGACTGCATCGATAGCTCTGCCTTTGTTGGTGGTAAATAAGTATATGTAGCAAAATCGCGATTTTTATCAGTATTTCCATACCATGTTATTGCATTGACAGGCCAGTCACTACTATTTCCTCACTCAACGGTATGATTATTTGCACATATTAATACAAACATAACAGTCACACTTTATTTTTGGGCCACCACAATTCTTCTTTTTTACGTTGTATGAAAGTCAGAGTGATCCCAGAGGTTCTCAATAAGTTTAACAATTGATTATTATCAACTTTAGGCAACATTTAGCAATATCAGCGAATTATAGTAATTAATACCTGTATTCTATGTACCATAAAAAAAATTCTCCAAGTTTGTAAACGCCCTGCATACGTGATATGAAGAATAAAATATTTTTTGGAATAATTGCAATGTCCAAACGTATTACCTCATAAATAAAAATATTGCTGAAAGTTTTTATGGATTTACCTACTTCCAACTATGTACATATAAACCTTTCCTGTCGTGTTATTTTTTTCAATTATCCTTCACCGTGAAAGTCAACGTCATCCGAAGGGGAGTCTAATTCCAAATTCTAAATTTGCGAAGGGTGATCTCAGTATTTTCACACATTGCCGGTTTCCCGTAGCTCGGATAAGCATAATCCCGCCGTTCTATTCGAGTTTACCGAATACATTACATCCCATCCGCAATCAGGAGAATCTGAAAACTTCACTTGTTGTAAACTACACAATTGTGAACAGAGAGCGAGGGAAAAAGTTGGGAAAGTCGATGCAATATGTGTGTGGCAAATTTGCGATTTCCCCCCTAAATGACTGTTTATATCGGGGTTCAAAAGGCGTAAATTTTCGGAATCGGCGAGGTGTATAAAGAATTTCTTTTCCCGAGTAGGTGAATACGACCAACGACGTTAAAAGTTCTACACTTTTTAAGTATTGGGTATATGTCATACATTATTACATCAATATTAAAGATTTTTATCTTTTATTCCTCGGAAAAAAAAAATAAAGTTAATGCACCTAATCATACTAAGTTTCATATTTACAGACACAAGTTTGGAAATGTGTAGACAGGTCTTCATAAATAAATATTTTGAATTTATTTTAGCAGTGTCATATTCAGGGGATGTGGTTGGATCAGAATCATAACTAAAAATGCCACAAAAAAAATTTGATGTAAAAAACCTTGTTAAACAGTTAGAACTATTTAACAGGGATATCGCAAATTATTAGAGATGCAGGATGGCTTCAAATTATAGAAATATTAGGCAATATTATCCTATAACTGTTCCTACAATGAGATAAAAAAAATACTTCAACTAATTTTTTAATAATATTTTTTTAATATAAGAAATAACTCATTTGCTTATAAATGTAATGAAATTTCATGTCTGTGCATATAAGACTGACTACAACGATGAATATTATGTTTAACTATTTTTGAGATGCCATAGTTAACTTTTTTGCTTTATGAGTACTAGGTTAGTCTTTCATATACTTAAATGAAAAAAAAAATACAAATCAATTACGCACTTTTATAAAATTTATTGCATAAAGGATTACATTTAAATGTTATTTTCATTTTAAATCGTAAAAGGTAAGTAGGCAATCGCAGGCAAGATGTGGTCATTGTGGTCATTAGTTATAAATTGTTTTGCCTAGCACGACATGGGTCTTGCTTTCGCAATATCTGGGAAATGGCAGGTCACCCTTTGACCGTATTGAAAGCCTAAGTATTGACTAGTGGTGATCATTTAAGGTGTGTGGTATATCACTCAGACTCACTCTATCTGTACATAGAGTTCAAAATAGCAAGATCATTTGTCGATTGTCATCTATGGCATACTGACGTGAACAAATACGTTCGAAACCGGTATATATCTGGCTGTTCTGCGGATAAACGATCTTAGATGTTTACTTCAGGTTGCGGGAATAAATCATTGGTGATCGGGGCATTAGTTCACAGAGTAGTTGTTTACAACAATATCATATTTAAAAATATAAGGCCGATGCTCGATATGCTAAAATTGATCTAAATATTACTTTTTTTCATTATTTTAACGTATCACTGTATTGATAAATTTTATATTTATTTCATCACGCAAAAACCCAATATAGCATCCTTAAGAAAAGTCAGTTGCTATCAAAATTGAAAATACAGTCCAAACTAATAGTTTAAATAAAGTTATCGTAAAAAAATCCGACATAGAAACTATCTGAATACGACTGACAGGTAAAGACATAAGGTGGATAAGCAGGTTGAATGAAAACAAGTGATTCTAATGGAAACCCTTTTACCGTAAGCATCAGGCAAGGGTTTGTCGGAGATCCACTCACGCCTGAATACTAAAGAGGTTATAAAACTGTTTACAAGTAGTTGGCTGGAGCAAATACTGCGGCAGTCGTTTATCCACGATTTAACGAAAGTTGTCATAAAGGCAAATAACTCACGAGAATGTGAATTCTACAAGTAAATCAAGCAGATAGTGACTTTAACCTCAGAACTATAAGTGGTATACCTAAGTTTTTCTTATATATCTATCTATCCACAAGTGGAATAAAAAGGATTTACTTACTTTTGCACAAAGATGAAAGTTATACGCGACAATAAATTAAATGTTAAATTTTACATTGAAGTGACATACAGAGTGTCTCATATACAGGGTGTTTCAAAAACGTGTTGCCAAACTTGAGGGGGATATAGAGGACACAGTGGTAGAAAATTTTTGCATATAAACCCCTAGTAAGAAATGAGCCGTTTGGTCAAACGATTTTGAAACACCCTGTATATTATAGATTTGCCGGTCATTATTATTGCCTATCGGAATGGGAATAAGATTTTTTGCGAAGCGGGAAATGACACTCATCGACTGAAACGTTATATTTAGATTAATTTCTGTCAAAATTAACTTTATACGCGTGAGTGTAGTCATACGTTTCATTATAACACATACGGTTTCAACATATTTTATTTTTTAAAGCAGAGTAAAAAATTCGATAAAAATTTAACGTTAACTTTTATATGATATTTATCCACACTCATGAGAGTACTAATTTGCCGAAAATGGTTAAAAATTGTAACTTTCAATTTCCGAAATAGCAAACGAATCAGTGTTTACCTTAGCTTCAGTAACTTAGACGTTGAAACTTGAGTCAATGAAATGATTTCATTATATTTAATGTAACTTATATATAGTGACCTTGATATAGTGAGTGAAAGTTCAACCAAACAGTTGACTTCCAACACAGATTTGACAACAATTTATATAAATGCAGCCGCTAACGGATTTATAAAAAGGATTCAAAAGATCTCCAAAAGTTTATTCCTGACTAAAGACACAGTTATAGATTAGAACAGATTCTTAGGTAAGTTCATTGATGTCCGCTGATTTATATGACTAACTAGGGGGTTGCTTTGGTCGACCTGGTTTTCCAGTGGTGATGATGATGTTGAGTGTGCTGATGATGTGCTTCAACTAACATTGTAGGTTTCAACAGGATCGCTTATGATGTTTATACCACCTCAAAGATGACGTTGAGATCTGAAGTAACCTGTACTTGTTCTTCCAAGAATCATCACTTGGTTAATGAATGGGAATAAAAAGTAATTGCATCAGCAGAAGGTTTTTAGAAATTTTCTCGAATTTGTAGAGCAATAGTAGAAGCAGGAACTTATCTATTTACACCTGAAAATAGATGGCGCTTTGAACAATCGGAAGCTTGTTCGTTTGAATATTCTGTTATTCGGTTATTCTGATGTTATTAAAAGAAATTAGAGTAAAATTAGGGCGTTACTAATAGAAAGGAACATAAATGAGGTTAAGTTGAAAAGGAAACAGAATCTAATTAACTAAAATTTCGTTACAAAATAAAACAACTTTAAGTTTATTCGTTCAGGATTATATCATCAAGTATTTACCATTATGACACATGCTATTGGTATATTGGTCTATTGAGACGGTGAAACGTTCTTTGGGAATCGGAAAATGTGTTTGAGTGTTAATTTTGGTTGTCAGTTTTATGGTCGTGTGTATAAAATCTTACATTTGTATACACAGCACCTCATTTTCTTTTAATCAGAGGATATGAAGACATAAAAGCAGTACCTGGATATTCAAGAAATAGCTAAGGATTTTCCGTTGCCACATGCTCATTTAAAACAAATACTCTGGTCTGAACAGTTACAATTATGTGGGAATATGCTTTAGACACTGACATTACATTTTGCTGAAACAATGAAATTAGCCCGTAGAACCACTCACGGTGTATAAATGTTTGAGAACTCCGCCTCAATAGAAATCTTAAAAGCAGATATCCCGATATACAGTTGTCGTGTGTTTAGAAATAATTTATCAAGTCCTTTGTCGTTCTTGCCTTTATCGATACGCCCCGCTATGAATTATGTGCGATCACCGATATCGAGTGTAGTGTATCGAGAAAAACAGGTGTTTTATAAAACTGTCGCACACGCACGAAGTGGTTCAAAGAAATAGGTCTTCAGAGGGAGGATCTTCGATTTTAATAATGCTGAAAGCAGTTGAAAACAAAGGGCAGATATTCTCAAGAACCTTAAGGCCTCTAAACTGTTCCTTTCAACATTTAAGGGAAAGCAATCTCACACTTCTTTGCTATGCCTTCGATACAATTCTGATACTGATCTTTATAAAAAATTAATACAGTATACTGACTAACGTAAAGGACTCTTAAAAAAATAATAAAATATAATAGAATCACATTTAAATGTTGAGGTTACAATAATTGTTTCAGCAGCAAATATTTTATTTCAATCCGCTGATTTATAACTTTGTAATACGCATATTAAGAAACTCTCACATTTATGTCTTGTTTAAATATGTTTCCGATGTGTCAAAATATATCGCAATAACACGACCGCTCCCTTTGGAAATAATGTGTTAGTTAACAATTTGCAATACATATAAACATGCGTTAATACATGTCGTGTTAGCACATGCTATAGACGTATCTATTATATTTTTATAAAAAGAAACACAAAGTAAGTGTAAACACAACAGCTACTGTTATGACAGTTCCAGATTGTCGTCAGGGTGTTGAGGCACCCGCGGTGTTTTATGAAACCTTTTTCGAAAGTGGAAGAACTCAGAACTACTACTTGTTAGATAAACGAAAGTTACACTAATTTTTTGGACTATTTTAGTACTGTAAACATTTATTTTTTCTTCTTTATTCAACAAATCCATCCCAAAGAGGAAATTATTTTTTATAATATATTGGAGTCACAAACTATAGTTAGCTATACGTTTTATACAAATATAAAAAAAGAAGTTCAGCTTTTTTCATTATATTGTGGACGTGATAACAGTTACGTATTAAATATCTCCTAAAGATATAAAATATTAATTATTATTCAATAGTCTGTATTTTCTGTAATAAAAAAGGGAATTAGGTGTAAAACTCATTTACATAGGAAATATTTATCACGCTGTTATCATTTTTTCTTATTTTCCTTTCTCGTGAGAAATATTGGAGGCATTGTAATTATTATCCAAATAAGAATTATAGCCTTTGCCTCCCAATATTCATTCCCATTCTCTGCAGAATAAAAAGGACCCTTCATTGAAATTTTTCAATGAAAAAGCGGACCGGCAAAGAACGTCAGCAGAGAAACAATAATGACTTGTTTGAAGGAAGTTGATGAAAATCGAAGTATCGGGTGTTTACCATTGGGCCTCAATCTTTAATTAGTTTTGACTCGGTTAATGATTTTATTGTTCTTATTGCAAGAAATGAACTCATTATTTGTACAATCCTCTCTGGTACATCAAAAGTCCCGAAAAAACTTTAATGAAATATTTCAGAATAATGTGTCAAGTGTTGTAATATGCACATTTATGTTACTGTATACATAAAGTTTCTTATATTTTCTTTATGTCAAGGTAACAATTAAGAAAGAAATTTCTGTCACATCAATAATCAAAGTATACCTACCTCAAGACAATTACTTGGAGTTGTTACATTTAAGTGTAATTTGATAGTTCATTTTAAGAAAAATTTGTGAAAAATATAAATCGCAAACGTTTGAAAAAGGATTTTATACCACAATATTGTCTTTAATTTAAACTAAATAAGATTTCGTAGTTTTAAATGGTGTAAAAGTATGTCCGCACTATACACAGAACGATAAGAAAGTAATAAAATATATGCCGTTTTGTGAGAGGGCACCATGAGAGCCACTGAAAAGGGAATATAAACCCATATAGTTTAATATTTTATATTCTATATTAAGAGTAAGTAGGTACCTACTTATGGAATATCAGTGCAAAGATTGCTATATTTTGTTTATTCTTGAGCTTTGAGTACCTGTGAACTTTTCCACTAACTATTTTATTTTAAAATGAAAAATAAATATAAATTTGATACAAATATTAACACAACACATTTGAAAATAATGTTACTTTTTAATAATTCTTTTAATACATATTTTGTTACAAGTAAAATATAAATTTATGCAGACTTCATGGCAAATATAAACCATCCTTTAATACTGCAGCAAGTGCATATGTTGTTTTAATTAAGTAGGTATTTATCAATGTACATATACAATATTCACCATATACAATATACACCTAATAAAATGAGAAAGAATATGTAATGTATTAACTGACAAAAGAGTTTACTGTTAACTTCTCGAAAGGGAGTTTATAATTATCAATACACTTTAATTGATACGTGGGAACTTCAGAGAATGAATACCAGACACTTACCGTATGTCGCTCATGCACAAGGTAATCCAGTGGTTGGTTGTATAGGGTGAAACTTAAGATGGAAGAACAAGAAAACAGCAAAACCTTCCAGGAAGGGTTTTATTGACAATAAAAACAAAACAAACAAACAAAATAAGGACGCAACGGGCTCGAAAAACATTTCTAATTTATTCACATGCGACAGCGTACCGAGATTCAGGGAATGCGTAAACCATAGCAAAATTTGAAATGACTTTATCCATTATTAAATTAACCCGATACTCTAAAACTAAGTAGACTGCTCGATGTGGAACCCAAGGAAAAACTGCCCGTTTTTCAGAGATCTCTCCTGAATTCGACACCTCGCTTCGACACGCCCATTTCTTGGGTCCAGAAGTTTCTGTTCTTATCTTATTAGTGGGCTCCTGAATATCGGGACGCTTTGGTATAACTATACTACGTTAATAATTAACGAATTGACTGGACTTACATTTATAAAAATAATTTTGTGACTAACTGAGCTCGCAAGTAACCCTAGCCTTCCTCTAGTGACTCCGTGTAGCAATACAGGACTTAGTCAATCTCATTTAATCTATTCTTATAGCTTGGAAAATCCGCCTAAAAACAGCTATTTGATCTATTATTATTTTTCCTGACAACATTCTAACAACTTATTCTTGGAATTCCTACGTTCTTTAGAATGCATTTCGCGAGTTATTTGAAATATCGTTTTGTCTCTTTATACCAGATGCTCCCGACAGTCTAAGTGAACTTGTTAAAATATATTACTAAATTTCTCCGAAGGACGACACTAAACCTACTTGAGAGCTTACCTTACCTTACCTTCGATAATTAGTGTTGACTGAAATATTTTACTATTTGGCCCATCCGTTCCGAGAACTAACAAATAAATTACTACGCGTCCCGGCTTTTGTTACAATAACATTGGTTGATTCTGAGTACAAATATATTCGAATTATTTTTAAAAACTTCTCTCCCACATAAGATTTTGAGTTTTATTTCATTATTTCATTATAATCCTTGTGATTATAATGAAAAGTAAAGGTACCTATACCTATTTTGCAGTAAAAGATATTATGTCCATCGACTCATAACCAGTTTGAATTGTGGGAAAATTTGAGAATAGATGTGTCATGAACAACGGAGTCAATAGCGTAAAAAAAATTTTTGTAAAATGTTTATAGTTTTCCACAAAAAAATTATTGAAGTTGTGGTATTTTCAACCCTTACATCGCTGGGCTACTGTAGCCTCTAGCGTAATTCGCGTTGTACACTGTGCGCAATGCGCTCTATCTCCACGTGGTCCCAAGCGATTCCGAATACTTGAAATATGATTTTAGTAGCAACGTTTTTGCGATAGTGTTTACATTAGTTTTTCAAGTGTCAAAAGTGGCTTACTTGTAGTATAGCAACTCGGAGTTATTCCAATAACGATATCCATATCGTTTTAATTTATGGTGAAGCAAGACAACCTTTGTGTTATGGTGAAACAAGACAACATTTGTGTTAGTTCGTAGAAACTGGGTGACGGGCCCAAATGTGTTTACAGGACAGTGGACAAAATTTTGAACAGTTGTAGCATCAGGTGTGCCAAACTATTTAATTAATTAGTTATTTAATTAAAACCACAAATTATTTTAATTAATTAATACTTACAATAGCGTCAAAAGCAGTTGAATTTGTTGATATAAAATAGGTATATAAAATTTGCTTTCCTTGGGAAAAATTGGGAGAAATAAATTTTTTTTTTTTTTTTGTATTAGAATGATGATGTGACTTTCCTTGGGAAAAATTGAGAGAAATTTAAAAAACTTTTTTTGTATTAGAATGATGTGATGAAATGAAAATCAAATTTATTACCCTGAAGTGTTTTTAAAATAGATAAATATAAAGTTTGACCGTGTGTTATAAAATGCACTATTTTACTTTTTATTCCATAAAAACTAACCGATTTTTTGGACGTACTGTATAAATTTCTTCTAACTTATTCCCGGCCCCCGTGCATAACGATATCAAAAACATCGATCGCCGTAAACGCAGCACTTTCTTGGATCGAGTCGTTGTTTTTCGTCTTTACCACATACCTACTTGATCGCGCAGGGAGCCATATCATATACCCCTTCCCCCTTCCAATTCCTACTTCTTTTCCCGACACGCATCTGCTCCGTTTGCTCACACATATCATCAGATCTTTCCTTCTCGTTCTGCCCTTATGGCCCTCGAGGGGCGAATAGAGTTCGTGCGGTGGAAATGAATGGGCGAGATTAATCTGGAGTTGTATTTTTCGATTCGGGCCGAACTCCACGGATGAAAGGGTTTATCCACTGCGACATTATTTTCCTGATCTGATAAAAAATCAGCGGGAGATCGCATAATTAAGGGGCCCGCGAAAATCGGAACGTTTTAATATCTATAAAGTGGGCGTTTTTCGATGGTTAATATTAGGATTACCGGTAAAAAATCGTATATTTATGCATTTATAAAATTTCAAATCCAGTTTTCAAACCGAGAGGGTAGTAATTTGAAATATTTTATATAACGAGTGCACAATTCACATAATTTCTGAAGAGTTCGATTCAACTGATTTCACGAAGAATTCAAAGAGTTAGGGTTAATTTCGATATAAACTGTGGTAAATTGAGAAATAAACAACTAATTTGAAAAGTATTTATATTTTATGAAAAAACAAAGCAAAATAAGTTATTTTAACAGCTTACAATTTTAGTCCTATAATCAAAATTTATCAATTACCAATTTACTAGTGTGCCAAAGGGAGAGGGTCATTCAGGCCATTTTAAGGTTGTTTCAAGGTTATTTCAAGGTCAAATTAAGAAAAAACCAAGCAATCAAGTCCGACCACATGTTGTACAGGATTTTGGGGTCGCTGAGTTCGAATTTGAGGTCAGTTTGTCTGCATCAGGTTATTTGAAGGTCGTTTCAAGGTTATTTCAACTAACAAGTTGAGAAAAGCCAAGCACTTAAGTCTCACCGCGTGTTATACACGTACTTGGAGTTGCTGAGCTCAAATCTGAGGTCAGTTTGTCTGTCAGGTCATTTTAAGATCATTTGAAAGTTAATTAATGGAATAAACCCTGGAACCAATACCGTTCTTATAGTCGCTGAGTCCGAGGTCCATTTATATGTATTAATAAAGGTTCAAGGTTATTCCAAGGTTGATTTGAGAAAAAAGGACTTCTGGTAGGTCAGTGAGAGACGATTTCAAATCCCTCTCTTTTCGGGCGAAGCTAAAATTGTTGATACTAAAAATAAAGTTTTAAAATCATTCGAGTTTAAACAAAGTTACACAAGATTTACGCAATTTCATCTGAAGGAGCAAATGAGCAGATCTTTTATCTCCAAAACTACTTATTTGACACAAAAATGACCTGTACAAAGGTTGTAGGATTTCGCATGGGTTCCACATCAATGATCTCTTGGCCTAAAACTTGGCCAATCCTCCTTACCTTCCGTTCACATTAAGCTAATTGACACAAATCAAGTAGTGGAGGACTTAATTGTCATATAATTATTACCTTCGTCTTTAGTTTCCAACAAGATTCGATGAAATACAGAGAGGTCCAAAATCGCCCATCACTCATCCCCCCAACCTTGGCCTGACCTTAAACCTGATTTGATACATATAAACGGACCTTGGATTCAAACTCAGAGACTTCAAAAACGGTAATCGGTTTCTCGTTTTTTTCTTGGTTTAACGTTTAAATGACCTTGAAATAACCCTCAAATTACCTGATACAGACAAACTGTCCTCTATCAGCTATCGCAAAAACCTGTATAGCAAGCGGTTAGATTTAATTGCTGGGTTTTTTCAATTTTACCTTGAAATGACCTTGAGACGACCTGATACAAACAAACTAACCTCGGATTGTAACCCAGCGACCCCAAAATCCTGTATAACGGGTAGTTGGACTTGATTGCTCGACTTTTTCTCAATTTGACCTTGAAGAATTAATAATAATAATNAGACGTTAGATTCATTTTATAAGGATCCGTTTGAAAAAGTGGGGGTTGATAGGAGGGGAGATTTTCAAACATTCATTGGATCTGTCTAAATAAGTGGGGGAAATTTTCAACTCTCCGACTTCTCATTGGTCGGAATAAAAAAGTGGGAGGTAAATTTTCAACTCTCCAACCTATTATTGGTTAGCGTGGACCTCCCCCGACTCTAGTTGATTGAAAACCGGTTTGTGGGCGGGGAAAGTGGTGGGGGTAGGAAAAGTGGTGGGGGGAAAATTTTCAACTCTCCAACTTACCCTACTTACCAGCGAAGTAAACTCAAAAAAAGAGGACGGGACATCGATATCAAATTTTTTGTATCTATCACCGTTTTGGCTGTACCCTATAAAACTATCCAAAATCAACCACCCTGTACATTGTTGGCTAATTGGCATGCTGCTGGCCGGTGGGACATTTCGCTTGTGGCCCATTTATAGCATGCCATAAATGTGCCAATAAATGAAATTGCAGGTCATTGTATGCTTGACCATTTATGTGCCAATTATATGTGTTTGCTGGGTATTTTCATAAATCACATTAAAATATGTTATGCTTGAAATCTAGAACCAGCAAGAGCAAGCATAAACAAAACATATAATAGGTATAAACTATATACTTAACTTTTTCCGCCTTTGGTCACCGTTCGGCGAAATTCGGGAGTAATCGGGAGTATTCATGTTCGATGCTACGAATTACTACGTTCGTCACTCGTAGGCCCTCTCGAAATCAAATTGGAATCACTTTCAGATCGAGTTCGAATTTGCTAACGAGTAGAAGGTATCGACTCAATACAATCGACTTCGAATAATCAGAATCCGGGCCCAGCAGCTAATTACAATGCAAAGTGCTATGCTAGCTCAACATACCATGGCCTCTCAAGCCCCTTCTACATCTATTATGAATCCAATACCTTTACCAGAAGATTTTTCGTTCAACAAAGATGAATGGGTAGACTGGATAAAACACTATGAAAGATACAGAATTGCGGCAAAATTAGATCGATGTGATGACAGAACGCAAATAAACAACGTTTTGGTATTCATGGGTCCTAAAGTCTCAAAGAGACGCTAGGCAAATTGAAAGATGTAAAACTATTTTCGAAATTAGACTTTAATAGTGGGTTTTGGCAGTTAGAGATGGATAAAAGGTCACGTAAACTGCCTACTTTTATTACACCGTTCGGACGATTTATGTATAAGCGTGTTGCTTTTGGTATCACAAGTGCGCCTGAAGTGTTTCAAAAAACATTGAGGGAGATAATTAACACTAAATTTAGACAGTGTTCTTGTGCATGCAGATGAAATTTTAGTAACGGGTCGCGATATGAATGAACATAATACGAGCTTACATAAAATATTAAAACTACTAAGTGATTCGGGACTTACACTGAATAAAAACAAATGTGAGTTTCAGAAAACCGAAACTAAGTATCTGGGTATATCGTCTCTGCTGACGGAATTAAGGTAGATCCAAAAAGCACTGAGGCGATAATTCATTACCCAATACCCCGAAATAAAACGGATATTAGAAAATTTCTAGGACTCATTATTAATTATTTGTCGAAAATTATAAAAGATTTGTTAACAAAAACCCAATCAATGAATGAATTATTAAGAAATTATGTAAATTTTTCTTATGGACAGATAAAAATAAAAAAGATTTTGATCTTTTAAAATCAGAAATAGTCTCTTACCCAATCTTGGCAAAATTTTCAACATCAAGAAAAACACGAGTGTCTGCTGATTCAAGCCAGTATGGATTAGGAGGTGTGTTAGAATAACTCCAAGATGACGGTTGTTGGAGATCAGTGTACTATTGTTCGAAAACACTCAGTGAGAGTGAGAAAAGATTGCTCAAATCGAAAAGGAAACGTTAGGAATTACGTGGACTTGTGAACGCCTGGAGCAATCTTTACTTGGATCAAGATTTGAAATATGTACAGATCCTAAACCGCTCACTGTTATTCTTAAATCCAAAGAAATTAATAAGTTGTCAAATCGATTGCAACGCTTTAGAATGAGACTTTTAAGATTTAATTGTGATATCACGTATGTACCAGGCAAAACATTTTTTTTACCCGATACGTTATCAAGAGCTCCTATAAGTGAAGGCCCCAATGACAACGACGTCATGTATCAAGACGATGAAGTGTATATCAGTGCTGTATTTTCGAAGATATCTAACAAAATTTTGTCAACGGAAAATATCTCGAAAGGCCAAGAAATAGATGATCAGCTAATGCAAATTAAACAATATATTTGTAATGGTTGGCCTGATAAAAAGAAACTGCAAAATAATTCTTATTATAAATACCGTCCCGACTTGAACATAAATAATAACATAGTCTGTTATGGCGATAGGATAGTAATAATAATAATAATAAATGTCTTTATTTAATACTGAAAAAATAAAATTAACAATTAGGCATTGTGGTTGACGCCGTTGACCTTGAAACCTTGAACAACCTTGATACAACTTTAAAATGACCTGATACAGACAAACTAACCTCCGATTCGGACTTGGTGAGCCAAAAAACCTAAACTCCGAGATCCTTTAATGCAATGCACTTTTTCTCAATTTGACCTCTAATTGATCTTGATCCTTACTAGGAAGGAGGCAGGAGGTCCCGTTTGGGACCGGAAACCAGCCTAATTGACCCTCCTCCTTTCAATAAAAAAAAAAACATTTCTTTGGTGCTCTGTAGCGGCTAAACGAAGCAACTTAGAACAGAGATAAGTTTAAATTTGCTTAATGTGATCATAGGAAATTGTGGAATATTGGGGCACGCTATATAAAAATATTACTTTATATTATTCAGTGCGTATGCTTTCTACTAGTCTATGTTAATGTTTTGTCCATTTTCTTTTATCTCAAGATAAGAAATAGTGAACAGTGCTGCGGTTTTACACGTGATTAACATGAAAAGTATAACGTGACAAAAATGTCTATCACATATTTAAATATGCAAAATCGTATACTCACATATTTTATATGCCACGTGTGCACATCTGAGAGTTTGTGCCATAGCAGTAGTGTGTCTCTATTTTTTTCACGTTTATAAATATTAGGCCAATAATTTTTCTTAATTATTTAAAACCCTAAAATATTCGCTCAGTTGGGTGAGATGGGAACTTAGATCTGTTTCTTTTTTTGTTCAAATGCAAGTATGTAATTTTAATAACGAGAGTTTTCACGTAACTACAAGAAGACTCACACCCGGTGCTGTAGATAAAATTGCTTTAAATCATGTAAAAAAAACTGAAACCGCCTTGTATGCGAATTTGAAACAACTTATAAATCGGTTTTTAAATATCTAGTAGAAACACTTAGTATTTTCACATAAAATCTTATTACCTACCGGCTTAATTATTTTTGTTTTGGAAATTTTTAAATCGAAACCATTTTACACCAAATAGGTGTAAGTATAGAATAACTTTTAGTTTACTAATTTATCAAGAAAATTATATAATTTTATACAAATTATTAATTACTCTAACACTATCACTAAACAAGTAATACATAGAAGACATGTGTGTGTAAACTTCAAGGAATGTTTCAGTGATCAATATCATATATCTCTATATTACCATTTAAAAATAGTCACCATGTATAGAGGCTGGGTGTATAGCAGGAAATCCGATGAATCCTGAGATAAAGTTAAATAATGCCAAGCCGCTGGCTTAATTCAAATGAATTAGGCCTAATTTACACCTCGCTAGATTAAGTTGAGTTACGCTTTAAATAACGTTTTGTTCAGACGTTTTTTATGGTCAAACTATAAAGTCATCTATTATTGTCGGGCACGCAACATTCTGATCTTGATTTAATGTTTAGCCAAAAATTGCTTTTTTACTTGTGTTATAAGAGAGCTATAATTTCATAATTATGAACAGCAGAGGGTTATTTCACGTATGTAGGAAAATTGTTTGATCAAATTTGACAAAATGCTCTAAATCGTTCATGATATAGAAAGTGCTTACTACTAGAAAGTAGTTCTTGTGTTAAATAAAGAAGGAAATTTGAATTATATTATTATAATATGTAATATTCATCTTTTTAATTTTGGAATTTGAATATTGAAATAATTGTAGAGAAAATGTTATCTTAAGGAAAAGATTTACCTACCAAAATGCTTTCAAATTAGAATACGAAATCATATTCTCATACTACTTTAATTTTTAAGGAATTTTTCAAATTTATTTGAAGGGTCAATTCCTACTTTTGAAGTCGCGGTTGTGTTATTTTATTATTTTCAAGGTCATTTGTTGTTTGAGTCATTACTACTATATGTATTTTTTTTTATTTCGAATACCTCAGTTGCTATAAACTTTAAAGTTTTTTTTTTATTTTATTTTTATCGGTTCATTGACTCTTCCTATAGTTTCAATTCTATCGTCGAGATAATAAGCCTTTCCAACATTTAATTAAAGTTTACAAGAAATGTATATACAAAAATAAACGCCAAACACCGGATAACTTGATATAAAACGCGGGAAAACTATCAAATAGTTTGCCAAGTTACGACCTCCGGCCATAAAGCAATTTTAGCACGTATTACTCCATGGCTTGGACTGGCAAAAAATGAGACCACACGCTGAAATTTTAAAGCTTTAAAACTTCCGGACAGACCATTTATTTCCGTTCGCTATAGAAGAAGGAAGGAATTATTAGTTTCAAAAAATTAAACGATCTGTGGCAATAAAGCCACAATTATTTGCAAGAAACTCGTAAAACTGTAATTGGATATTTCTTAGTACTGTTCTAACAATGTGATACGGAATACACATCGAAGCAAACGAAGAAATAATGTTTGGAATAATCTTTAGGTTTTATCGATTTATAATAGAAATAGATGTAAGTATAATATTACAGTGTATTAGAAAAAGTGTAAAAGATTAATAAAGGCGATACTACAAACAAATAAGGAAAAAGTTCATATTTTCGTAAAAATATCTGTTTTTGTTTATACTGGATGTTTGAAGTTTGACTGCCTTAATTTTAACAGACGATAGAATACATTAAAATATACAAAAAAAAACCTTATACAACATGGGTCCTAAACTCAACCATTAGCGAGAAAAAAATTATCAAAATCTCTAATTTGATGTACAAAAGTTCGATTAATTAAGGAATATAGACATAACTGCGTCCATAAAATACCATGAAATGCAATGTTTATCACTTTTTTAAACTTCTTTATGCTTAATTCTAAAAAATTGATAGCGTTTTAATAAATTTAAAATTTGATAAAATTCATGGTATCTGGAATTGGATCGTGTCTGAGTGTTTGTTATGTACCACTATTTCCTTTCTTGCACTCGCTGGACCATTCCAGCGAGTGCACGAAAATTGGATTCGAAGGCGTCGTGCGTGCATCGAAAATGGTGATGGACATTTTGAGCATATGTTATAGTTTATTTTGTAGTTGTGCGTTTAAAAATTACTGAATTTTGCTTACGGTACGGTATTATCAAAGGCTTTCCCCGCGAGCCGCGAAGCGGCTAGCTGAAGGGAGCGAAGCGCCCTTCGGTCCTTCCCTTATCCAAACGTCGTATTTTGAAGGCAATTCCTTAGCATCTTTTAAGTGAAATTTCCTCTTTAAAATGAGTCCTCGCCAAAAATCAAATCGCGGGATGGTCGCATTTTTTCTCTTTTCTCGAGAGAAAGGTCATGTGCGCGTCAGTGGACTTGCCTACCTTTCTAGTTTTTAATTTGATTAAAAGCTTCCTATTTTAAAGGATTCATAATTACTAAAATTCGAGCTAAAATTTATGCACAATACTATCTTCGTACTACAAAACCAATACATTTTATTTTATTTATTTAGAAACTGGAAAACAATTGTCTTGTTGTTTATATTTTTTCCGTAGTATTCACCAGCTGTGTAGCGTTAGGTTAAGCGCTGTTGTCACGTTGGGATGAAAGTCCCCAATATTAATACTCGCTGTAGTTTGAAAACTGTTAATCTTACGCCAATGTAATACACAACTTTTTTTACTTATGATCTTCACTCCATCTCATTCTGAAGTAATGGCAGTCAAACTTCTTACACCCTGTATATTCGAAAAGCCGAAAAGACTACGAAAGTTAGTAGCAGTAGAAGATGGATCTAAGATAGTTTCCTTCATTTCCGACATGGTAATTTTACTTTGGAAATATATATTTCGTCCAAGTTTTGTTTTAATTATTTCTCAGTACACTTGGAATTTACGGAATTCTTTTAGTTATTGATTCACACTATATTTACGCTGTTTCAAGTATCTGCTCGGATGAGTAAAGACTATCAATCAAAACTAATCTTCATCAAAGTTGTCAGTTCAACTGACCCCTTTATATCCGTGTACAGTCGAAGTTACAGTTTATGCTTCTTAAATTTTTGTAAACTTTTAAATGCACCTGTTGTTTCACGGTACAATTAGTTTATTATTGGTCAAATTAATTGAGTTGCAAATCCGCAAACTACACATGTTTGTATTTAAAATTTCACCCAGTTTAATCCAGAACAGTAAAAGTATAACTCCATTTAAATCAACCCAAAATCTCGCCATTATTTTAACTTTATCTTTTAATTTATCGAACACCCCACGAAAGACCGGAACATACCTTTATAAATAAAGCATTCACTTCGTTCTTTGTGGTTTTGTAAACGATGTGGTTCGCTGATTTTTTTATCTGATGTCGCGGGACGCAAACCTATTCACAAATAAAATTACTTTTCAAAATGGTTGGTAACAAAGGCACAATCTCACGGGTGGATTAATATATTAAAAACAGTCTCTTATTCATTTTCGACATAGTGGTCTTAGATTTGACTGTGAAACTTTACTAAGTGATAGAACAAATTGTTTTATGGGAAAAAGTTTCATATGAACGTAAGTTGCACTTGAAATCAGAAAAAATATAACATTCTGTGATATAGCTCTGAGGACGTGTGATTTCCACTGATGAAACGTGGACCACTGATTTATCTAATTAGAAGTTGATTTTAAAGTTGACTTGCAAACATGTTAACCAGCAGCTGAAGTACAGAGTATTTAGAAACTAAAGCAAACTACCACTCGTATGAAACATTTTGCTTGAAGCTATTTATTTCAGTTGATGAAGTTTACCGATTATAACCTGATTTACCTTGTACATCCGAAACTGCATAACTATTAAGAGTGCCCCTCCTTAAAAAATATTGACTAGAAACGGTTACTTTTTTATTATTAAAGAAGTTTTATTAGAAAGACCGAAAATACTGTTATTCTTTACCATTATCCGAGGAACGGTTCCGCCTGCAATGGCCAATAAGAACCGAATTGAAGCCCGAGAACAACAAGAGCAGGTTAAAGATCCCTAGTAAAGGTTAAAGAAGTCAAAGGTAAATCTGTAACTGGCGGCTACCAGGTACACATGTCATTTATTAAACTTTGCACCTGCTTTTAAAAATTGACTCCCTGTACATATTTTTTAAATGCTTAATATAGTAGTACTAGAGTACTCTTTGTATCCTGACAGAAATCAGGATTTTCATGATTCTTTTTTAAACCGTTCCCAACCTAGTTAATTTAGTACCTGTCTAGCTCAAAACAAAATGTATATTATAATTATTATAACTACTACTCGTCAAATCTAGAAAAATATTGAAGCTGCGCCACTGGTAAGCATAATTATTTGTGTACTCACCTGCAGCTGGTGACAGTTTAGTGATGACGCCCCATCTCTGCTTCCACTGGAAAAACAAGAGGAAAATTAGTTATTTGTGTATGCGATAAACAGGATTCTGTTAAAAGTGCACTCGCTGATACCAGATCCTGGTATGCAAATATTGGGGGAGGGTAATGAATTATATTCAAATTCTCGAATAAAATTCAGTTACTGAAAATGGGCATTATAAATAACAGTGGGTAAATAGCGGTGTGTAAAAAGGTAGGTAATATTAAACGTGTTTTGGGACAAAAACAATGTTTGTAAATCAAGTTGTTGGGATTAAAAATACATACAGATGTGACTATGTGTGTTTGAGAATAAGTTTTTTTTTCAAATGAAATAATAAGGAGTCGCAGCTGATAATAAGAAATAGATATTAGCTCCATGGCTTTATAAGCAACAGTTTCCAAATATCAAACACTTTTGGCAAATTGGGAGACAACGCAAGTCGGCAGTTCATAATATATTTCTTCATACTAAGTATTATTTGTTTGTCAGTTTTCTGATTGCAAAATTAAACTAATACAGGCCCAGTAGGATTATCTCAAAAAGTAGTCAAAATTGAAATCTGAAAATTTGTATACTGGGGTTTATCGAAAAGATCTATGCAATGAAAATAGTGCGAACTTTCTCGCACTTCCGGTTATACCGGAAGTCATCATTAACTCTGTTATTTCAAATGGAACACTCTGTATATTTTTGCAAGGTAAATTCAGACTAATAATATAGGCCAAAATGTGACAGTTTTCAAGTTATTATCAAGTTTCGAAAAAAATTGAGAGATGCAAGTGATTTTTGAAAACAGAATAACTCCGACATTTAGCTTTATTAGTTAATGAAATTTGGCATCGATAATTTAAATACTATAGTTCCCTATACCTAAAGTTAACAGTTCTTGTGTAAATTTGAAATTATTGATTTCAACACAGAAAAATTTACGGTGGATTTGATGCATTAAAGAACTGAATAATAAACGGTGTCTGATTAATGAACTGTAATTTTTATTATCGTTATACATTCATCAAAAACAATAATTCAACATATTAAATTAAAACGAGCGATGCTTTAAATAAATTCACCATACTCGTAGATTTTTCTGTGTTGAAATCATTAATTTTCAATTTACACAAGAACTGTTAACTGTGGGTATAGGGAACTATAGTATCATTTTAAAGTAAATTTAATTCTGCATTTAATTCTAATGTAATAATATACAGGGTGTACTATTTGAAATTATTTTTGAGTAAATTCAACTTCGTCACAATATTGGCCACACGTTTTTAAACACTCTGTATGAATGTTTGCAAATTTGACATAAATTAGTTAAATTCTATTATTATTAATGCCAAAATTTATTAATAAATAAAGAAAAATGTCAGAATTATTCTGTTTTCAAAAATCACTTGCAGCCTTCATTTTTTTTTGAAAATTGATAATAACTTGAAAACTTTCACATTTTGGCCTATAGTATCTTATATGAAGATAGTCTAGAATAGCCGTAGAATTAAAAAATACATAAATATAGAGAGTGTTCCATTTGAAATAACAGAGTTGAAGATGATTTCCGGTATAACCGAAAGTGCGAGGAAGTTGGCATTATTTTCATTTAATAGAGCTTTTTGCTAAACCCCTGTATATAAATTTTCAGATTTCAATTCTGACTACTTTTTGAGATAATCCTATTGGGCCCTCTTCGTGATAGACCATATATAATAAATAATATAATTCAGAGATTTCAGCTAAAATTTTGAAAAAAGGAAATAGAAATAATACTAATCGGCGAAAGAAATCCATAAAATTATTACTATTATCCTCATAAGCAAAGATTAGAAGAAAGAGCAATAATATAATAAAAAAATAAACATCATACGATATTTCTTGCTATTGGAGCGATAAGAAAGCAAAATATAACCTGTCATGCAGTTTTACATAAATAAAAACCTCAGTTTTTGAAGAAGAAGAATAATTATCGAAACGTGAAGCATCAATTTTAGACATTTTTCCGGCATCGAATAATACCACCAAGAAATATTTTCATGGTAATAATACAATATACACGGTCGATAGCCGCACGGTTTAAGGCGTCAGTACTTAAATCGAAGTGTCGATCTGCCCGGGTTTCGAATCCCGCAGCCGGCAGACGGAGGATTGGCACCCTCTGTGCAGGTATGGTAGGGTGGAAGAATGTTGGCTTGGGTCAATGTGAGAGATTGACACCGGTTGGCATTTGACCACCCCCCTAGTTAATGAGGTTTTCCAGGTTTCCCTCATTCCTGCACTGAATGGTGGTTAGTGCCTACCAACATAAGTCGTTCCTGGGCGCAAATGCGGCCTGCGTAATAATAATATGCCGCCTCCTCACCCGCACAAGTCTCCCACTTCTGGGTTAACTCTCGTAGTTAGAATGAGGAGTAGATATATTATTATTATTATTAATATACAGATCCTTCATAAATAACTACAAGCCACGTGATTACCGAGCTTAGGCAACCAACATTACACAATTGGTACTGTCAAATAAAAAATCCTAAATCTTAGCGTCACCAATATTAATGACTTGTTTACAATGAACAACAACAAACCGTTACGTTTACGCCCAAGATAATGCGAACGCTGATTGGTTGATTAAAATCTTGTGAAAGACACAGCAATCACCAGCCCCGGTGAAACAGAACAATGTGTTATTACTTTTCCAAACGAATAATTACTGTTCACGGGGCTTGTAATCATTTACTAGGTCTTTGTATTTCGATTAATAATAATTATAATTTGTTAAACTGCAGCTATTTCTTTACAACATTAACGGGCATAAATGGTATCCTCTATTCTCCAAGGGCCAATTTCCATTAGACATTTAACAGATCTAAATAGCCGGCTATATCCCCCATGGGCCGGCGTAAAGGGAGGTAATTATTTAATAGGCTGACCATGGTTGATGATACTCGATACTGCATAGTTGTTACATTACATTTCTTTTATTTACACTGTTGTGAGCGCCGGCAATTTGCTTGTCTGTGGAAATTAAGGATTATATATTTTTTCTAGAACCAGTTTCTTTTGTTTAATGATAGAATAGCATGCAACGTTTAGTTAGTTGTAAAACAAAGTAAACGTTGAGACAACGAAAATGTGAAGTTTTAACAGGCATTATACTTCGAATGGGTATTTTTATTTACAAAATGTTAACTAAATTGCCATTAACAGGGTCTTTTAAATACTTAAATAACATTTTTTCAATCTAGATCTTCATAAATAATATCTAAAAATCTTTGCTTGAAAAGTTTTTATTTTCATCACGCTTTCTTTTTACCATGGTCTATGGTAATAAGAAGTTATCTAACCTCATCAATTTTGTAAATACTTTTGGAGATCATTTCAATAGTACATTTTATTCAGCCAATGAATCCGATAGAGACAGAAGGATAAAATGACGTGTTGATTTCTTCGTTATGCGAGATTTTTTAATCCATGTTCAATAAATCTTAAATTTATTATTTTACTAAATATTCCGTACATCACCATAGATTTATGCAAGGAAGATCTACTCTTGCTTTTGTCAATAATTATATAGAAAGGAGCAAGTTGACGTCATAAACTACTATATTTTATTGGCGGACTTCTGGAATCATATCACAGCCACACAAAAAAAGAAAAGTTGTCTGTACTTTTCATGTAACATATGACATATGTCTGACGTATGTTATCTGCAGTATTTTTGCCTCCTGATCACGAATCCGGTGTCAGAATTAAGCTATCACATCACAACAATTTCTTAACCTCAAAAAACAGGTAAAAACTGGCAAAAATTCATGAAAAAGTGCTAGGAAAAATACATTTTTTTTTCTATATTCAAATGTTCATTCATATAGTTAAGGCCCCGCCCAATGTGAATCCGTGGTCAGAATTAATAATTCTTTTTCTAACCTCAAAAAAACGGGTCAATGAAGGTCAGATATCACGAATTATCAAACAATAACAGATTCGCGCCAAATTTGGCATACAGGGGTTCTCTGGGTCCCTGATCACGGATACGAGGTCAATTTTGCAAAATTCAAGATGGCGGATCCAAGATGGCCGACCAAATTTTCAAAAAATAACAGAATCGCAGCAAATTTGGTATACGGGGTTTTCGGGGTCGCTGGTTACGTATTCGAGGTCAGAATTGCGAAATTCATTTTGTAATATTTTACTTTATAACCTGAGTACCCAATCATGTGTTAACCTACTTTTTTCGGCTATATCTTGTTCTTTTTTCTGTAAAAGATCTATTCACTGGTTGAATTTTGTAAATCTGATCTCGGATTCGTGATCAGTGACCTCGAAAATTCCAGTATACCAAATTTGGCGCGAATGTGTTATTTTTTGAAAATTTGGCTGGCCGCCATTTTGAATTTTGCAAAATTGACCTCGAATTCGTGACTAATGACCCCGAAAACCCCCTTATACCAAATTTGATGCAAATCTGTTACTTTTTGAAAATTTGGTCATCCATCTTGGATCCGCCATCTTGAATTTTGCAAAATTAACCTCGGATCCGTGATCAGCGACCACGAAAACTCCCGTATACCAAATTTGGTGCTAATCTGTTATTTTTTGAAAATTCGTAATATCTGACCTTAATCGACCCGTTTTTTTTTTGAGGTTACAAAAAGAACCATCAATTCTGACCGCTAATTCACGTTAGGCGGGGTCTTAACTATATAAATGAACATTTTAATATAGAAAAAAAAATTTGTTGTATTTTTCCTATCACTTTTTCATTAATTTTTGCTATTTTTTACCGGTTTTTTGAGGTTAGGAAATTCCTGTGATGTGATAGCTCAATTCTGACACCAGATTCGTGAACAGGAGGCAAAAATACTACAGATAACATATGTCGCATGAAAAGTACAGACAACTTTTCTTTTTTTGTGTGGCTGTGATTTAACGAGTAGAAAACTTATGATCAGGTCTCAAAATTATCTGCCTTTTCATATGTTCCACAAGGCTCCAATTTGGGACCTCTGTTGCTTTTGCTTTATATTAACGATGTAGTATCATATGAACATCGCAGTTTTCTGATGACTTCAAATTCTGAGTTAAACCATTTGTACCGTAGATAGACTTTACTCGTAAAATACTCAATTCTATTGACTACATTAATAAATGTGTTGAGCTATACAGGGTGTGGTGTATCTATAAAAATTAAACTACCTAGCGATATTTGTAATAGAAAAGTCGTATACGAAAAAGTTCGATTTTTGCCTTTTTTTTTCGTAAATTGTTCAAATATGAATCAAAATATTTTCTCTGGAACGGTCCTGTCCGTGTGCTATACGATGAGTTATGTACTGTAGACCAGTCGCGTAAACAAATTATCGTTGAAAGATAGAACAATACTTATCAATTTTTGGGTAATTTTTCAATGCAAAAGCAGCAACTAAGAAAAATGGATATTTAAAAAAATTGATATTTTCATATTATAATAATTAATAGTAATTACTATCTGCAAATGCATTGTTGTTACTGCAAGAGTTGGCAGAAAAACACATCCGTAAGCATCTCTAGTTGCCAACGGCGTGCACTAAACAAACTCCATTAAAATATGGAACAAAATGATATAAAACTTACCATTTCTGGAGAAAATGGTGAAATTGATCCCCATTAGCGCGGATACAGGCATGGCAATTGGCGAATATTTCCAGATATTCTCCTAATTGTGTCAGCAATTTCAAGTATACGGTTTCGCAATTCTTCCACCGTAGCAATTGGAGTATTGTAAACCAATGACTTCAAGTGACTCCAAAGATAAAAGTCCATTAGAGTTAGATCGGGTGACCGAGGTATATAAAACATGCGTGCCCGAACTTTTAATGCCACATCGTCCAATATTATGAAAATTCACTTCATCACGTGTAAATGTCGCCTCATCTGTTACACAGACATAACCAGGAAAGTCTACTTGATTGGCACACTGCCGTAAAAATCATCTGCCAAAACGCATTCGTTGATCACAATCCGGGGGTAAAATCTGTTGAACTGGTTGCAGATGATAGGGGTGCAACAGCTGGCGCCTTAAAATGCAATGTACGGTACGAAGTGAGGTTCCTACTTGCTGTGCGAGTCGTCAAGTACTAATTGTGGGTCTTCGTCAAGATTTTGTAACACTGCATCTTCAACACTAAGGTTCACTTGCTGACCACGTCCTTCTCCTCGAGGAATAACACTTTCCGTTTCTTGCAGCCGCTGAACGCACTGTAGGATTGCATTTGCACGTGGGGGGTGACGTGGCCATCATTCCCGGTACAACCTAGTCGCCGCGAGTGCATTTTCTCCGGCTGCACCATACACTAACACCATATCGACACTTTCGGAAATAGTAAATGCATTGTTTTCTGGGTTCATTGTAAAACTAGTTTGTGCACAAACTAAAAAATTAAGCACAGTAAGAAATAAGAATCTCGTTTTTAATATAACCGGCACGCTATTGTTATTTTTTACCTCTTTATAAAAATTACACTGTCACTATCGTGGAAGTACAAAATAAAAACTTTTGTCTGGAATCTTTCCCTTTTTAACAGTGGTGGGAAGATGGACGATGTTTAATATTTAATAATTAAGTGAATAATGAATTCAATACAAATACAAAATCAGTTGACTGTCCAAATTTTTTGACAATATAACCTAACCTTCTTTTAGTATTACTAATATTAGATTATACCGAGTTTAATTATAAGGTTGCATCTCGGGTCGCATAAANGTAAATGTCGCCTCACCTGTTACACAGACATAACCAGGAAAGTCTACTTGATTGGCACATTGCCGTAAAAACCATCTGCAAAAGAGCATTCGTTGATCACAATCCGGGGGTAAAATCTGTTGAACTGGTTGCAGATGATAGGGGTGCAACAGCTGGCGCCTTAAAATGCAATGTACGGTACGAGATGAGGTTCCTACTTGCTGTGCGAGTCGTCAAGTACTAATTGTGGGTCTTTGGCAAGATTTTGTAAGGCTGCATCTTCAACTTTAAGGTTCACTTGCTGACCACGTCCTTCTCCTCGAGGAATAACACTTTCCCAGCCGCTGAACGCACTGTACGATTGTATTTGCACATGGGGGATGACGTTGTCGCCATCGTTCCTGGTACAAACTAGTCGCCGCGAGTGCATTTTCTCCGTCTGCACCATATACTAACACCATATCGACACGTTCGGAAATAGTAAATGCATTGTTTTCTGGGTTCATTGTAAAACTAGTTTGTGCACAAACTAAAAAATTAAGCACAGTAAGAAATAAGAATCTCGTTTTTAATATAACCGGCACGCTATTGTTATTTTTTACCTCTTTATAAAAATTACACTGTCACTATCGTGGAAGTACAAAATAAAAACTTTTGTCTGGAATCTTTCCCTTTTTAACAGTGGTGGGAAGATGGACGATGTTTAATATTTAATAATTAAGTGAATAATGAATTCAATACAAATACAAAATCAGTTGACTGTCCAAATTTTTTGACAATATAACCTAACCTTCTTTTAGTATTACTAATATTAGATTATACCGAGTTTAATTATAAGGTTGCATCTCGGGTCGCATAAAAACATTTCTAAAGTTTTTAATAAATAACACAGGGTCGGCCTTCATTTTCGTTGAATAAAGGAACTTTAATTTACAAAAAAAAACGCGAAGATAGAACTTTTTCGTATAAGACTTTTCTATTACAAATATCATCAGGAAGCTGTTTAATTTTTATAGATTATACACGCCACACCCTGTATAAATATAAATAAATACATTTTGACACTAATCATACTTTTATTGAAAATATTAATAATGTCAGTTCTTTTAAGATTTTATTTCGTTCTCTCGTTAGATCGTGAATTGACTAGGGCTCCATGATATGGTATCCATTTTATAATGTCAGAGACTTGAATCACTTCAAAAACACTTTCCAAAATGTTTGGCTTTTCTGTAAGCTTTTTATCATGCACATTTTTATTTACAAAGCACTAGAAGTATCGTTTTCCGTTTAATCTTTTAAACAATAACTGTTTTTATAGTTGTTAGGGACAAGACCGTCTGCACTTCTCTTGAAATTTCATCCTATTCTTTAGCCATGATCGAATTTATACTCGAACAGCCATTAGGCGAGTCCGGTATTGGTAGACCAGTCCACCTGATGTAGAATCGACGGCGGCGCGCTGGTCGTCAAAGCAAACCTGTATTGGTCCACTAGGTCGTAAATCATTTTTCGCATGTTATTCTATAATTAGTTTGGTGTCGAACGCGGTTCACTTGGCTTTGCCAGTTCAGTGGAGAGCAGTGCTTGGCATGGTATACTTATTGTATACGTATTGTTAATTATTAGTTACTATTGTTATTTGTTTATATCGTAACCAGTAAAGAGTAATAGTTATTAAAATAAATTTTATGCGGTTCCAACTGATATCGTAACGACATAACTACTCCATCCTATTGCGTAAAATATATTTTCTTATTTCCAATTATATAATCTTATAATTGGTTTTTCATGTCCAAAATGCCCTATTGATTTAAATTGTATACATCAAGTGAAAAAGATATATTGGGCAGATATTTTAACCCTTGTTAATTACATTTGAGAGTAATGCTGTTACCGACTAATGGTGGGTTTATTTGTCGAAACAGGACATAGTACAACTAGTGGTCTCTCCTAGAGAAGATTATCTGAGTAATTACTTCCATTAGGAGATTGAAAACAAGTAAGAACCTGTGCCCTAGGTACAGTCTCAATGTGTCTTCTCTCATGACTAGAGTTTTCATTTCTAATTGATAAACTACCACATAAGAACTAAAATTATTTAATACAAATAACTGAGTAGGTGTTGTTTTGAAAATTTCTGTTTAGAGAATAATTAGTGCTCAACTGCAACTGTACACTGAGAAAAAAATATTGCTTGCAGCTTTAGTTTTTCGAAAATATCAAATATCTGTTTTCGTAGACTATATGTATGTATTTTGTATAATATCATTAAGTAATATCCAAAATTTTGTTGAGAATACGTCACGAAATTATATTATTGTGAAAATGCAATACTTATTCTATTTTCATCAAAATTAAATAATTATTTATACACGAAAAGAATGTTGGAGAATATTAGTGACTATCCAAGAGTCGCTAATAAACACATATAGTCCAAGCATTCTGTCACGGATTAATGTTAAATTTGCAGAAATTATTACCTGGACAAAAAAAAATATAAAAATCGATCCAAAATGGTGAACATAGTTAAAAAAAAATCGCAAAGTTGCAAAAAAGGTTTTTGTAAAATAACTAAAAAAATATAGCACCGATTTAAAAATTTTAAATGAGAAAGTTGTTGGTTTTACAAAGATCTATCGACTGATTTTTTGTAAGTATCGATTGCTTTGTTACTTTTCAAGATATATCGAAAAAACCGTTAAAAATCTTCTCTTTTCTCTACTTCTATAACTCGTTTACATTTACGTGTTCATATTTGTTATTTACTGCAAGCATAGCCCGCGGCAAGTCAAAAAAGTACATTTTTGAAAAATTTAAAAATATTAATTATTTTTCGAGATATATCGATTTTTTGAAATAAAGGCGCTCTCGATAATTGGCTAGATCTTCTCAGCGGATAGCCCTACAGTAACGATTTTCGGTTTATTTTCTTCGTAAAGAGTTATATTATCATGCTGTTAAAAAATGTTGACGATTTTATTAATTTTAAGGATCAACAAATGACTGAAAATGTTGCACTTTTTTTGGGTACGTTTTTTTCAAATAACTATTTCAATTTTTATTTTATGAAAATGACCTTTAAAGAAAGAAACTGCTGACATTTTTTAACAAATTTAAAAAAAAAATATTTCTACGACCTTCTGGACCCGAGATAATTTTTTTTATTTAAAAAAATGTTTGAGGACGCAATTAACATTTTACAGCGATGCGTTTGATGGAGGTTAATATTGAATACTTATATTTAAAAAAAAAAATAGGATATGTTTACTTGATTTTTAGTATTAGTGATTGAGTAATAAACTGAAGCGTGCAAGCGCTGAATGCGTCAGCTGGACCGGCCGGAGAAGTAGGGGGAAGCGGCGCGCGCTCGCTCTGAAAACTGATGACATAGGTCTAATTGGCTCGCGCTTGCAAAATCTTTGATGTCTCGGCTTCTGGACCACATACAAATATTTTTTTGTACTTAATCTGGGGTAGCTAAACACGAATATTATAGTAATTTTCGGTACTATTTTGCTTCTAAGGCGCCATTTTGGATCGAGTTTAAAGAACAAGACGCTCAATTTAAAATTTAATTTTCTATACGGTCATATTTTTTTTGTCCAGGTAATAATTTCTGTAAGCATTTCTCTATAATGCTTGGACTAATATGATCACTATTGACTTGGAATTGTGTACTATAGTATTTGTTAATTGATTTCATAGTTTTGTGGTGGTAATAATTAAGTTAAAAACTAAATGCTTTACTCATTATGTGGAAAACTTCCAATTCCACCAATAATAAGAGTATATGATAAACCTGTTATTTATGCATTGATTTCTATTTACATGAAATTGAAATCTATAAAAATTAATAGCTGTATGCAATGTTCATATTCATATTTCATCAAATATAATGAAAACAACAGAACTACAAAAAGCAACTGTTAAATTTATGATTAATATTATAATAATCACATGCACTTATTACTGATCGGGAGTTGGGAGTTCCCCCCGTAACTAGTAAAAAAAAAACTTCTATTGCTCTGTTATCACAAAAATGTTATTTCCAATAAAACTAATTAAAATGACTGTTTAATTAGAATAAATATTACAATCCATTTTTTTTTCTCAACCAGCTTTCTTCTTTCTTGGGATGCTTTTCATTACAAGTTGTAAGAATATGTTATACAGAGTATCCCACCGTCACGAGACATTAGACGTATTCAGAGACTACCTCGATTTTAATTTTGAACATTTTTAGGCAATAGTGTTTCCGGGCATGCCTTTCTCAACTAAAATAATGGCGTCCACCTAATGCTTCCGATTATACCGGACGTTGACAACATCTTCGTTATTTTAAATGGAACACTCTGTATATTATTGCAATTTTGGGTTCTATGTCAATTTTTAGGTAGGAAATTATTCGTAAAATGTGTTTACTCATTGATGGTAAATGAGGATATCTCTCATTAAATAACCTGCAAGTCCTATTTATTATCTTGTGACACTCTTCATGAATAAATAATAAATTTAGAATGTCAGCATTTGAATAAATGTTTTCCATTCTTTAACAATAAACAATACTCAAATGAACATTCACTGTTTGTGTTAAATTGACAAAAATAAACTGGTGACAGATTAGTTTCTTGTTTTGAAGTTCCAATAAAAATTTCACAGCTATCCTCGCAAGAAATTATGCGATATCTGTTGTCTGTACGAAAAACAGTAAAAACAACCAGAAGAGATAAGTATAGGGAACCATTATACCATTGGAAAGAGAACAAAATTGTTCATCAGGTTGCGCAAAAATATACAAAGTATTCCATTAAATAAAAATAAGTTAAGATGGTTTAAAATTTACTAAATTCGGCATTAAATTTCTACCACCCTGTATGAAATTAAGTTATTTTGAAATTATGGCAGAGAAACTTAGAGTCTTAGTTATGTCCCCTATAAATTTTATCGCTCTAACTTTATTATTGTAAAATACACATCTTTTTGAATCAGGTAGTTTTTAATTTTTTTTGAAAAAAATTAAATATATCAAAAACAGTTAACTAGTTGTATACTAACTTATTAAACTAACTTATTAAAATGAAATTCAAGAAATACATATTATTTGTAATAACTTAATTTATTTTAGCTTTTTAGAACTAATTATTTAGTATTTTTATTGAAATACATGCTTTGTTAACAGCAAAGAAGTCTTTAATTCGCCAAATACAAATAAATGACTTAATTTGCTCTAATAAATTTTATTCCTCCCAATTTAATCTTTAATGTAGGTATGACGCGAAGCCATAATAATGGAACAATGAAAGTCATTTTAATGTTTGCTGTCATAATTTTAAAACCTAATTTAGCTTGGAAAAATAATAGTCTAACGTTGCATACCTGAAACATAAACGACTTAATTGAAATACAATTTACATTCCCTGAATTATATAAAAATAAATATAACCATATTAGGGTGGCCCAAAAAAAAAAGATTTTTTTTTCGTGTCTCTTGTGAAAATATGTTAGTTTACCATATTTTAAGAGCCCCCTCAAATCATCAGCTCAAAAAAATTTTTTTAAGGGGTTACTCAAGATTTTTAAGAATTTCCAAAATCGTCAAAAATTTAATTTTTTAAAAAAATTGTTTTGTTATTTTATCATTTTCTAGGTTGAAAAAAATCTCAATTCTGAATATTTCAAATCGATATTAAAATTTCTAAAGGTCACTCATAATTATTTTAACTTTAAAAGTTAAGTACCTACCTAAAATGTTCCCGAGCGACCTCTAAAAATAAATATCAACGAACTAATATTTTTTTTTATTGAATTTAATGAACAATAAAATAGAAATAAATCACGAGACACTTAAAAAATTCTCGAGGCAAAATTTACTTCCGCACTGTGAGTATCAAATATTTATAATTTTTTAATTTTTTAAAATTTAAGTGTCTCGTGATTTATTTCTATTCTTTTGTTCATCAAATTCAATAAAAAAATTATTAGTTGGTTGATATTTATTTTTTAGAGGTCGCTCGAAAACATAGGTACACTACTTACTTTGAAAATTAAAAGAATTATGAGTGACCTTTAGAAATTAAAATATCGATTTGAAATTTTCATAATCGAGATTTTTTTCAACCTAGAAAATGATAAAGTAACTGGAAAAAAATTAAAAAAAATCAATTCTTGACGATTTTGGAAATTTTTAAAAATCTTGAGCGACCTTTAAAAAAATTTGTCGGAGCTGATATTTTGAGGGGGCTCTTAAAACATGATAAACTAACATATTTTCACAAGTGACACGAAAAAAAAATAATCGTTTTTTTTTGGGTCACCTTAATTCATCAACCCAGCTGGGTATTGTACTTCCCATATTTTAAAGTACACCGAATATACACAATTCAGTGGCATCATAAATAAAGTCTATTTGAAAACACAGGTAAAGTTCATGATTCCCTTCGCTATGTTTGACGTTATATGTCACCCCATTAAATGTCAATCATTGTTGTTCTCCGCAACTACAGACATGCGAACGATTACCGATATTAAACTAAATATTTAACAAGACATTAATACTAGCTATACAAACAACCTAAACTGTCCCATCTACTCTTGAACGATTGCCACGGAAGAGTAAACACGAATTACCTACTACTAGATGCTGTTGCTAATGAGGGTTTCTATTAAACCTGCGATCTGCAAACTCCTTACTGAAGCTATTTAATTTGAATTAAGTTCTGCATAAAACTAAAGCAGTTTGCTGCTTCATTTATCACTGTTTCTCTATGTATACGATCGAGGTAGAGAGCCCTTGACATTCCGCTGACTTGAAAGCAAATAAGCTCATTTTATTACATGATTTTTTGTATATTACGACTTAGCTGTTACAAGAAGGAAGTAGTAGCCTTAATATTTACATTAATTTATAATTTCAAGAGTTTTTTATGAAAATAACTTGAATACTTATGAAATTAAGCTTTCCGTAAATACACAAGGCACAGAAATTAAGGAATATTAAAAAAACAATATTTTGGGTGAATTTCAAAGAGATTTTTCAAAGCTTCAAGTGTCTAGTTTTCAAATCTGCAGTTTAAAATTTTTTAGCGTCAGCAGTTTTTGAGTAATTATAAGAAAATCAACGGAAAAGATATTTGTACATTTTTGCTTTTTTTAAAAAGGCCTATGCACTTAAAATTTTTTTTAATATTTTCATCATAAAGCTCTTTTAGATAAATTAATTCTCTTCAATTTGAGCGTCGCCGGAGCCTTGTACGATTATTTGTCGCTGAGTTATCGTCAATCAAAGCAAAAAAATAATTTTTGACTTTGGCAATCAATTACTCGGGAAATAATAGTCGTACAGGAAATCCAAGCAGGGTTTTGAAAACTGCAAAGTATTCTCTACTAGTCGTAATTATTGGTCATTCAAAGTGAAAATGTTGGTTAGAAAAAAAGGTAAAAAATTGCATAATTAGAGATATTTGAATAACTTGGTATAACTTTGCAAATAATGAATAAACTAAGAATATCAACTGTAATGTTTCAACCTCAAAGAAACCCTGATAACTTCAAAACGCAGCAATTTTCCAAAGAACCAAATTCCCAATTTCTAATTACCAAAAAATTTGACTTATTAAAGAAAGCAAAAATTAACAAAGTTTTTTTCTGTTGATTTTCTTATGATTACTCAAAAACTGCTACCACTAAAAAAATTTAAACTGCAGATCTGAAAACTAGACACTTGAAGCTTCAATTTCCTTTTTTTATTCTCTCTACGACCACTTCCCTCCAAGTTACAGTTCTGAAAATCACCCAAAATTTTGGGATTTTTTTAATATCCCTTCATTTTTGTGCCTAGTGTATTACGGTACGTTGCTATTAACTTTTAGATACTTTTATTACTTTCTTTTTAGTACAAAAATGTTCCTAAGTATTGTAAATATAAAATATAAATGTTATAAGAAATGGTTACGCAGCTGGCAATAGATGAAACCCATATTATCAAACAAACAGAAAAAAAAAACACTACTGACTTAATGAAGTAATAATTAAGTAATGTGATGTTATTAATTAAAAGATTGACTTTGAAATTGTTTTTAAGCATACCTAGATGTAGATGTTGAAAAGCATAATATATGATTGTATCAGTAGATTTGATTTGAATTAGGTAACTGCATACGTTTTAAAGTAGGCAACTTAAAAATATAATAGGCAATATTGAAAATATATAATTATAAAAAAATAGTTATTACTTACCTAGATACCTACCTAAAAGAACAAATCAGTACATTAGAATTGAACAGGTAAAATCAAAGTAATAGTTCATATTAATCAAGGCAAATTGCAAATTGTCTGACGTCATTTCAAAATTTCACTTTTTTGTACGTTTTGTAAAAGATTAACAACAAATCGATGGCTTTCTGTCAGAGTATTGTAAGCAATATAACCAAAGATTCACAGGAAATGGCATAATTTCTTTTCATGTTAAAGTCTTAAACTGTAGGTTTGTCCTGGGGTGGTTTCTGGAACTTGGTACGGACTATAAAATGGACTACAAGCGATAACCTTGAACTTTTACAATTTTTTTTAGTAAATGGCGTTAATAATATAGCAAAAAGTATTAATCAGGTTTACTTAGAATGTCAAAAAGATAAATGTTTCTGTAAAAGTTACGCTTTATCTTGCAATATTTTTTCTTGGCTAAAAAGTTATAGCACTGTAAGAGAGTTACAGAATACGGCTACTGAGCATGAGGTTGTTTTTAGGGTTTTATTAGGGCACTAAATTCAAAACATTAAGGATTTTCACTTGAAAGTAAGATTTTAGGTTGTTCATAACCTTACCATACTTTGTCTGGATTAAATTTTGTACAAAAATTAACGTAAGACGTCGACTTATGATAGTTTCTTGGTAATAATAGGCACTTATTGTGTTAACCTGCTGGGCTAATTAAAAAATGTAAGCTGTAATTACACACGACTATACTGGGTGTCTCATAATTAGTGTCTAATAATTTACCACTTGATTCTATTGCCAAGAATATAAACATGGGTAGAGAAATGCTTCCTAAGAGATCTACGCCACCTAGATGGGGCCTTTAAATATTTTCGATATGGGAAGGAAAATTATGAATTTTTACACCATGAACGCTCATTAAAAGTTGATATAGATCATAAAATTTTTCAAATATTTTAGTCAGGGGCGTCTCATTTGAGGGGGTCGTCGATTAAAATTTGCCCCTATTTTTTTGCTTGTCGAAATTTACAAATTCAGATGCCAACATATTTTCTCCATTTCCGAGAAAAAACGGATTTAAGCAGTTCATTACATTACCTTAATAAATTTCAAAAATGGGTACATCATGTACCATTACCTATGAATTTTAAAATGTCATCATATCATTACTATACATTGTAATAAAAAACGTGAAAAATGCTTAGAAAAGTTTGTTATGGGCAGGTATTACATTAATATTAAGTTCCTCTTTAGAATAACTTAAAGAAGTGATATGCGTAATGACGATTAAAATTGCAGATCCAGGGACTAATGAAGTCACATCAGTCGATAGATTTGCTATGAACAAGATGAGAACAGCAGATATTTCCGAAATGAAGACGGTCGACATCCCGAGTCGGAAGTTCAGGGAGATAGTGGCTGAAAGATAATTGGTGAAAAAACATTGTGCTTGAAACGGGCACGACCATCCAGGCTGTGGTATGTCGTTGTCTTGTTGAGACCGCGTGATTGATTGATGGGTGTAGACCCCTATTATTCAACCCTAATTGGGTTAGCTTCGGCCGTTGCGGATGCTAAGATTAAAAGGATGTAAAAATCTATTCAAAAGTTGCGAATTAATGTTAATGCGACCGCGGATTATGGATAGCATTTTCTGCACCTCATTGTAGATATTTAACACGTACAGACTTATTATTATCTTGGAATTTTTAATGAGGAATTAAAATATAATTTCAACGGGTCTGAGTTTTCGGGAAACTTCAAAAAACAGGTCAAAATTCACAAAAAACGTCATTTACGATCGACGAAAGTTATAAAAAATCAAATTATTCTACCAGCTCACTACAGGTATGATTTTTCACTCGTTTAATTCCAGTTTATCATCATAGAGTCAGACAAGCTGGTCCAATTTCATTCAAAAACAGAAAATAGATCTAAATGCCATTTTCATGGCATAATTTGCGTTGCAGAGATCTGGATCCATCTTTTTATCCATCCACCCATTTATGAATTCATACATCTTTCTATCCAGTCGTGCATGCATGAATACGCATATTTATTCATCCACCTTACCATCTATAAAACCCACCCATCCACCCATCTATCCCATTTACTTTTTGTACTGAGAGATGAGATAACAGCCTAGGCCTAGAAGATTGAGAAAGCTATAAAACTTGTAGAGTACTCTACTTTCTAAACAAAAGAAAACGATATCTACAAATCATTCTTATTTTTGTTGCTATAACGTGTTCTCTTTTCTTCAAAGGATCTATGCAAAGGGTTACGCTTTCGTTTAGTCTTTCTATTTTTCGTTTCTCTTTTTAACAACCAACAAAAATCGGCCATCATGTTTTCATCCCATCTTCCTTGTTATCGCTGTTCTATAACCTTCATATCCTGATGAAATCGTTCGCCTTGATCTTCGCTATAATCTCCAAGGTTTTTAGGAAACTAATCTAGATGTGAATGAAGGAAATGCAACTTGTAGTTCATCAAACATCCCAGATCTTGGAAGTCTTTTATCATTTTTGATAAAATTTCTTCGTATTTAGGACTCTTGTTGTCGCTACAGCTTTGAAACTAGTCCAAGCACTCTTCTCAGCGCTACTCATTGTACTGATGAATGTTGCTGTCGGAGTGGTTGAGTAGAATGAATCGTTTTATTTGGAACACATAACTCCAATTATTTATTGATAAAACAAGAATTGTTATAAATGACTAATACAGAAATACAATATATCGAAAGTAGACGCGGCGTGTTTGAATGCTCGGAAAGAACTAACTAACTGGGTGGTCGGTCCTCGGTGCCCTCCGTACTTGCAGGTCAAAAACTGTCCCTTCGGTTGTTTATTACTTTATTACTCTTTGGGTTGCTGAATATATTACATCTAGTCTTATGCAATATCGTTAATATTCAACAGTTGCATTATTGAACAATGTCCGAATATAAGGTCCATCGAATACACCTTCTTTCAATTCTATCTTCTATCTGTATAATACATTTTTTTTTAAAAACTATATATTCCATTACCTCCTGCATTCAATTTCAATTTTTTTCTAAAAGGTCCTATCAAATGTTCTTCGATGCCAGAAATCTAGATATGCGAAAGACTTCTAACTGTTGATATTGCGGGAAGCAATTAACATTGAATTATACCAGCTACACCTGACAGACAGCTAATGATACTGAATAAATAAGTAGGGATTTGTTAAATCAAGTGGGCTGAAGCTACCTGAAAGTGCGCGCGCGGAAAGGAAGATACTTTTTAATAAACATACAGGCCAGCTTTTAAATATAACAATTCCAAACATCTCGAAATCTACAAATACTTTTTTTGTGNCTTTAAAAATATATTAATAAAACCATATTTAGTCATTTAAACTATTGCAACTGAGAAACATTAGATTAGTATTAACGATAATCAAAATTGTTTAAACTTATTACAATGTGCCTGTGGTGTGTGCAGTAATAAGTGTGAACAAACATACTAAAATGGCCCACAATAATGAATTAATGAACAATGATGGTAACATATGGAAACGCTGATGAAAACAGCACTTCACTGTACATGTAGTGAAAAAAATGACACAGTTTATTTATTTGCGGTATAGTTTCGGTTTTTTCCCTATTTGTGGTATAGTTTAAGTGTTTTCCTTGTTTATGTGTACCTTTTCATCTGTGAAAAAAAATTTAAAAATAAATTTGTGCCAAAACTATTTTCGCCTAATCAAAAATCGCACCCGTCACGTATTTCAACTGAAGAATCTGGTGCAAGAAGAGGATATCCAAAAACGTTATTCTGCCGATGTAGGTTTAAGAATGTACTCTTTTCGTCTGGTACAAACATGGTGTCTTTGTTTGCTTCTATGGTTAGAGACATCACATGGTGTATGTGAGATCCAACCAAGTATGTGGACTAGCCGCTAACAAGTGGTATGACATCACAACACGACTGCATTTTGCATCATATTTTTTGCAAATTAACTACCTTTTGAATACATTATAAATAGAATTGAGAAGAGAATTTTTTATATTTTGGGATACAAAAAAACATAGAATAAAATTTACGTACAGTTACTAAATGCAGCATACACAATATATTTTTAGAAATGTATTAATTTTAGGAAATTTTTCATGACAAGTAAAACCATTTAGTCCCTTCTGAAGCAAAGCTGATTAAAGTAGATATCACAAATGATTGTAAACATATCAAAATACCAATGTTTGCCTTAAAATATTTTTAAATTTTATATTTAATAATCACAGCATAAGCAAAATGTACGAATAATCTCAACTACTCCTATTTACTTTTTTATTGGTATTTTCGAATTTCTTGAAATATGACCTTGTCTAGTAACGGTGTTTTCAAAAGAAGTAGCAGAAATGGTACCGCTGAATCTATAGCTAAAAAGAACATGTTTTGTATAAAAATGACCTTTAGGAGATACAGCTTCTCAAATTTTCCAAAAAAAAAAAAATGGAATAGCGGCTGTAATTTGAAAACCAAAAATGGTATAATAGTCAAATTTTACACACATTTTCTACTAATGCTTGTGCAATCTTTTTTTTATTTAACAAAAATTGAATATTCAAAAATACATATTAGATAGCCTGGTTTATTTTAAAACTTTTACCTTTCTTACTTTTTTGCTTTAAAACTAACAGTTTATTAACAAAAGTAATTAATTGTCATTCGTATTACAACTTGCACGATTGCAACTAAGAAATATTTAAGTAGGCGGCTGTCATTGCTAATTTCTGTCATTAAATTTGGATGCCTTGTTCTTGCTGCAGCACTGTTTTTCCGACATTTCAAAAAATTCTTGAAGCAAGTCAACATATTCATCATTAGTAAAATTATTTGCCATCATTCTTCCTAAGTTATCAGTAAATCATCTTTAGTAAAATTATTTGCCATCATTTTTCCTAAGTTATCAGTAAAAAAAAAATATTGAGTCCAAGACAGCACTCGCAAAAGTCACAAAAGATCTATCTGTATAATACATTTTTAAAATCTATATATTCTATTAACTCCTGTATTCAATTTCAATTTTTCTCTAAAAAGTCTCATCAAATGAAGTCAATGTTATTCGATGCCAGAAATCTAGGCATACGAAAGACTTCTAACTGCTGATATTGCAGGAAACAACTACTCTATGGATTGCATGCCCTCACTAACATTGAACTATACCAGCAATACCTGGCAGACAACTAATGATACTGAATAAATAAGTAGGCATTTATAAGTGGGCTGAAGCTACCTGAAAGTGAGCGTGCGGAAAGGAAGATACTTTTTAATAAACAGAGTACAGTCCAGCTTTTAACTATAACAATTCAAACATCTTGAAATCTGCAAATATTTTTTTGTGTTTCTGTGTTATCTTTACTGTTGCATATATCTTAAAAGATACTTGATATAAACATCTATTAATAACATAATCTACTGCTTTGCCTATACTATATTTTACAGAACTCAAATATCTGAACAAATCATCAAAATCTCAAGAACACAACACTTGTTGGTTACGTTTATTTACGCATGGGCATAGCCGTAAGAATATTTTCATTTTCACATATATGAAAAATATTCGTGCCCCTCGTTTTATGAGTGACACCCTTTTCTTGAACGCCAGTGTTTATCTCTTTTCAATTTCCCCTTGAGACCAAGAAACGCCATAACACGCCGTTATCTATCCGGAATTTCCGCTTCCCGTCGCGGCAAGAAATTAAACTTTCTCTTGACGTATCTCGAAGTCAGTTCGGATGATTATAACTATGGCAGTGCATTCGTTTCCTTCACACCCCATGCCCGTTGTCACCGTTGGCACGCGTTCTACGCCCTGCATCTCGTCTAGCCCCGACGTTTCCATAAGCGCAACAATTTCTCCAAAGGAAATTTACATATAAATATGCACGGCCGAATTTACATTTGTATTGAGTACATAACTCTTCTTATAGATGTTTTTGCTTCTTCTATTGCCCGCATTTCGGTAAATCTATCCGAACGCGTACGTTTTGATACACATACTTTGCATTTTGTATGAGGCGGGGTAATTTTCCCCCTTTCGCTCCGGTTTCCATTTGGTATTAAGGGATATTGTGAGTGATGGAATGCGTTTTTTGGTAATATTAATAAATTTTGGTTTCAAACCTCTCATACTGCTGTTAGTCTATTGAAAAGTATATACATAGTGAACAATTTTGTATTAAAATTATTCGCATATTGACAACGACTGATGATGAAACGATTTAAAGCACAAACTTTGACGTGAAATCTTTGTTCAGAAAAGTGCCAGGAGCTGTGGAAGTAACGGGTGTCCGCCGGGAAAGTATACTACATTGTTTGTTTATAATTTTTGATTAAATGAAAGAGAATGGATCTTATATTGATTAATGTTTTATTTAATGTCGGCAATTATGTATGGAATACAATATCAGATAAATGTCCGCCTCTGTTAGCCTCACAAATGCGAGGCCTTTTGAGCACATTTTTCATTACATTCTCACACATTTCAGGCGGTATTTCATTAATTTCATCACGAATATTTTGTTTGAGTTGCTCAAGCGTTTCTGGTTTGTTTGCATAAACCTTGCTTTTCAGATATCCCCACAAAAAGAAGTCCGGAGCAGTCAAATCAGGCGACCGTGGAGGCCAATCAACATCACCATTTCTTGAAATAACTTGTTGTGGAAAGAGGTCTCGCAGTAATTCCATTGTAATCCTGGCTGTATGCGATGTGGCACCGTCTTGTTGATACCACATGTTAATCAAGCCCAAAGCATGCAGTTGTGGCGTTAAAAAGTTTTCAATCATATCACGATATCGCTCCCCATTCACAGTTACCGTTACGCCGTTTTCATTTCCAAAGAAGTAAGGTCCAATGATTCCTCCTGACCAAATTGCACACCAGACTGTCACTTTTAATGGATGCAAAGGTGACTGATGAATAATTTGAGGGTTTTCCATTGCCCAGAACCGACTATTCTGTTTATTCACATATCCATTCAAATGAAAATGTGCCTCGTCACTCATTATGATTTTTTCATGAAAATCGGGGTTGTCATGGGCGAGCTGTAACATCCTATTGGCATATGTACGGCGGCGTAAATGGTCTTGTGGAAGAAGCTCTTGTGTCAACTGAATCTTAAATGGAAACAAATGCAAATCCTTGTGCAAAATTGTGGCCAAAGTTGTTCTTTGAAGACCAAGCTCCTGAGCACGGCGTCGAATTGAGGTTGATGGATTGTTTTGAACACTTTCTTGAGCAGCAGCAATGTTTTCAGCCGATCTTGCAGTACGTTGTGGTCCATGCTTGGGCCTATCACCTACAGACCCTCTTTCTTCGAAATCATTCACTACACGATAAATAGTGCGTTTTGTTGGCACGTTGTTTCTCCCAAAAATTTCACGTAACTTTCTCATCGTCACAGTAATCGATGATTGATTTTGATAAAATGTTTTAACGATTAAAACACGTTGGTTTATCGAATATTTTTCCATAATAAATTTGCCACGTGTGTACTTTACGACTGCCAAATATGAACTGTTAAGACTAATGTTTACCAAAATGGCGGCAAAACAAAGTAGTATACCTTCCCGGCGGACACCTGTTATTTAATCAAAGTCTCATCACAGAAGCTAAGAATGAGATTTAGTAGACTTGGAAAAATTGTGTACTGAATCTTCTAGACTTTCTTCTCTTTTAGGGATGAGTTCTGGCAAGACCTCTATGCAAGCCTTCGAAACGAAAGCTCTGGAGTCACTAACTCCAATGTAGGAGTGTTAGTTCAGATATTTTGATGACAAATTACCCTAGGAAACAACTTTATGGAAGGTCAGTCCACACAATAGGTGTCTAAATGCTGAATCTAACCATTGTTCAACCCAGAATAAGTTGTTGTCATCGAGCACGCACCATCTGAGGCTCAGAATATTTGGATGAGAAACTACATTCTAAATCTGCGATCAGCTTACACAAGTATGGAATGAGCCGTTCGTAAGACACATAGCAACAAGGAAAATCAGAAATATCTAGCAACAACTAATATTTTCGATGTGCAAAGAGTACAAATAAGATAAACCTATACTAAAGCGTGTTAAGTATACTGGTTTTCATCTAGAGTCCAATCCTGAGAATGGTTTTGGCATTACCATAACATTTCGCCTAAGGAAAATTGTTAATCTTTTTTTTTTAGATATTTTGACGAGTAAAAGCTTTTCTTATAGTTAATTACAATATTGATGTTACAGTACTTACAACATTTGTTGAAGTAGAATTCCTTGCGTCACTTTCTTCAAATTAACGGCATTGAACACCCGAGATAGAAAGACATTGGCGGTGTGGCGTTCACGGCAGCAGCTTGCAGTGCATACTGTGTCGTACAGCTACAAAGGCGTGTTTCTTCGTAAATGTTCTTGGAATTCTATCTCATTAATGTACGGACTGTACATCTTGCGTTTTGTGTTTTGTTTATTTGAGACAGAAACGTGCAATATTTCCTTTTTATTTGAAAATTGTTATGATCTTCATTGTTGCACGCCATTGAATTACAATGTAGCTACAGTACAGTTACACCTCCCGTAAAATATTTTTCATTCACGAATCATGAATTCGCTGAAGGTCTTAATAAATTATTTTCGCAAGATGCATGAAGTAATAAAACACTTGTTGAAAAAGGGGAGACCGACACTGTGAAAAAATTGAGACGCCTTGCTTGGAAAATTAACAAGGAAAAAGAAACTGAAATTTAAATTTACCTAGTGTTTTATAATTTACACTATTTACTTAACGCCAGTAGGTATATTATATAAACATAAGCAGCTAAGATATTCTAGTATTACCAGAAAATAGTTAATAACTTTCAAAATATTTATATTAATATTAAAAATATTTAAATTAGGAAAACAGGTAGGTATAAATGTCAGAAAAACTTAGATTGAGTTCTACAAAATTTTAGAGAACAGTTAACATGAAATTTATAATTGATAAAAGTAAATGTAAGTCCACACACTAACAAATTTTAAAAAGACAGCGTTAGTCTGTTTTCTCGACTATCTTTTACAGAATTAATGTTAATTTGTTTACTGATAATTGCTCGAGCTCACTTTATAATATAAAAATTTTAGAAATCTGTTGTGAACCGAAGTCTAGAAATGTAAACGTTATATTAAGGTGGCCAAACCACAGAAGCCAAACATAATTTACTCTGCAGATGTGCAGAGTACAAAGTTTTGTAAGCCCCAGGTGTTTTAATAAATCTGCTATTTTTAGTAATAGAATTCAACATCCTACTTCATTTTGCAATAACATATTCTATGTAACAATTAAATATCATTTTACTGCCGAAAATAGTTGCTAGACATTTAATTTCAGTTACCTGTTTAAGGTTAATTTGATTATGATTATAGTCAAAAGAATACTTATTAATAGTAATAAACAAATATTTGTCCATGTTAAGAAAACGTTTATTGAAGAATATTCAAAAAATCTATAAAGTTCGGTTTGAACTAATAAATAACTATACCGTTTATTTCAGAAAATATTTTTTTATCAATGGCAAATATAATCTTTCCGAAGTCAGTTGAACATATATAAAAACGACTAGCAATAAAATTTAAAGAGTTTCATATGCGTCCTAAAAAAGTTTTCTTCTAAAAAGGTAAATAATTTGTATATAATGTGTAGAAAATTTCTATTATATGTTCATTTGGCCAACAACATATTTAAAATTATTTATGTCCTCAAACAATTTTATTATATTGATGGTGAATTTCGTTTTGGTCCATTTCAAAAGGTTTCCAAAATGCCATGTTGTAATATTAGTAAACCAAATGTCCCTCTTTCCTCTCTTTCGCAATTGTGATATGAATGATTAATATAGTGTGCCTATAATAAATTAAATTATCTGAATCATCCCAAATTCCCCATTGCTGCATTGCACTGCCAGGTAATTTGTCGACAACTGAAATTTATGACGCAGTCGCCCACTGCAGCTGTGCGTGTACACCGTTTGCCAGCGCGTGTATGTGTTCAACCAGACCTGTATATGGGTATAGCTAAATAAATATGGAAACAAATTTTTTCAAATATTTGAATACCGAGTTGCTGCGTAGCGACCGAGCCTGGTACATAATAGCTGTTTGGTCTTCAATTGAGATCGGAAAGACAATACATTAAAAATTAACTGTGCGCAAGCATTAATGTATGTCGTCGAGATAGACAACAAAAAGCAATGGCCCCAAGTGGGAGGACTGAGGCATACCAGATACAAGAATTAGAATTAGAGTCATTATTTGTTTGTTAATGATTCAATATAAATAATTTTTAAAGCAAAATGTGAGATTTTAAAACTTCAGTAAAATTTTCTATTTTTTTAACAAAACTTTAGTATACACTCGTTTTCAAAAATGCCAAAGCCAGAGACGTATGGTTTTATTTTCATAGTTTCTTCTTATGGTTTGGTCTATAAAGATATTACACTGAATAAAAAATAAAACGTGCCAAAATAGTCGAACTATTAATAAAAAAGTTACTGGACGCTCTGCTTCTTACTGAACCACGCTGTATATCTTAAAACTTCCATATAATATTGAATTATATCTTCTAGAAAGACCACCACTAATTACAATGTAGGTATTTCGAATTTTATACTACATTATATTTTATGAATTTACGACGATTTGGTCGAATTTCTTAAAGGAAATCGGTAACGTAATTTTAAAAATACCCCTCTGCACGCTTTCATTCACCCATCACGGACCACCTTCTTCTTGGATCTGTAAGTCAAATACGAGAAAACGCTTTTATATCCTGTGCAGGGCCCGAGAATATGTTATTTGCACTCTTCTACTCGCATAACATTCCGCAAATAAAATACCCGCCTCTTGGTTTACCAAACAAAAAAGATGACCGGGAAAATGTTAAGTGTTAGTAAATAAGGAAATTATATGGGATGAGTACAAACATCCACTGCAAAATGCAGAAAAATAGTGTGACGGAATCAAAATATTTTGATGTTATAATCGAATCCTTCGGACAAATACAATTAAGTCTTTCTGCTAAATCGACGCTTCTATTTAATTATAAATCACCCTCAGCACCAGGGTCATACAACCACAAAAATTATAAAAGGAAATTAAATGATTGTGTATTAAAAATAAATATTTGTCTATGATCGTGTCAAAAAATACAGTTTTTTTTACATGATTTCCAGTGTAAAAAATTTGACATTTAAAAGAGCCTAAGCAATAAAAGTTTTAGGAATAATTGGTAAAGAATAATTGGTAATAATTAATTCAGTACAAATTTTTTAATTTTCTTTTCTGATATTTTTATGCTTTATGAAGCAATTCTTTTCCAATGGTTGTCATTTTTCTTCTTCCACGAAGATGGCATAATAACCGGAAAAAAATTTATACGAATATTTTTTCTCAATTATTTCTACTGATATTCAGTATTATAATGGATTTTCATCAAGAAGGAAATAAAAGTTTTTATTATTGCACACTTATTATGCAATTTCAGCTCAAAGGATATATCTTTAATAATATCAGTATTATAATGTATTATTCATTTTTAACAACATACTTCACAAATAACACAATATTCTTAGCAACTCTTCGATGAAGTAGGCAGTAGGCGGTGTAATATAAGCGTGATGGCAGTGTTTGAAATTGGTTCCTTAGCTCGTTCTCTGCACAAAATTTTATTTGATATTGCAATTTTATTTTAAATTGATTCTTATACGTAATATTCCGTCGTCGTAGTCGATGACTTCCAGTCGCCATGTTTCTTCAACTATTGAGCATTTAATCATAAACCTATGATCCTATGATATGATCTACAGTGGACTGGACAATCCCAGATATCTAACATTTTGTATTTTCCCAAGTATTAATATCACCTATTGAATAAACATAAAATTTAGTTACGGTATTTAACTAACAGTCGATGATGTGTTTCAAATCTATCGTTTCTCTGTCAATAATAGGAGTTATTTAAAGAGGTTTCTTGATTTTTGATATTCGCCATCAACATATTGTTACTAAGTAATAATTGAAGGGTATAACAACAAAACAAAAGATGTCACAACAGTAATTATGAGGAAAAGATGATATTATAAGTTGCAATCTAATACAAAAGTAAAAAATCATTGCATTAATATTATTATGTTCAGTTCAAAAAGTAGATTTTATAAAAATAAAAATACTTATAAGTACAGGACCAGAACAAGAAATGTTCAAGTTTTTACAAGAGGTAGTCCCTCGTAGAAGGTCCAAGTATTAGAGTTTTAAAAAAACCACTTCAGTTTCATGAGACTCAAATATTTCCTTTCATTTATTGGAAGTATATCCCGAAAAAAAAACATAACAAAAGTCGATACCTTCTATCTATCTATCTTACCATCGTGTCTTTCTGCGGGAAGTTCTTATTCATTATCGGTAATTGGAATGAAAATGGCATTTTGGTTTTTTTAAATAATTTTTGTTGTGCATCTTTTGCCAAAGCTGATACTGTACGTCATGAATATACATATTTTAGTAAGTCTTCAGAATATTCTGTATAGCACAAGGGCACTTCGAACCAAATTTATCTTCGAAAAATTCTGTCCATTCTTTAATCATGCCTTGGTCAACTTCTATAACAGGGAACGGACATGGTGTTTGACAAGACTCCTAAAATGGTTGATACCAGTCATTTGCTAATTTCATTCTTGTCTTCAAGTTGATTAGACCCATATTTTCGTCATACTCTAAATAGTGACCCCTTCTTGGAAAAGTGATTTGAACAGAATCGAGCTTTTTACAGTATGTGTCAAGAAATGCAAAAATTTGAATTCCGTGTAATCTTTATTTTATTCTCCAACTGAATCCCAAAGATATATTGGCGCCGAACACTATAATGATGTAATTAAAAATAAAATGACCAAAATATCAGAAGTCAGCTAATGTATATTAAGTACGAGTAAGAAGAAATTTCTCCAAGATAATAAACATGGATGGATGGATGGATGGCTGGTAGGTATATATTTTTTTGAAAACCCAACCCTATTGCAGCAAAGATCAGCATCTTTTTGCATCCCTTTTTTTATTTTAAAATGTTTCATTGCATCTTTATGGAGGCAGAAAAAATATCTGCGGATTTGTACTGAGCACACAACACAATAAAACTTTCTTATGACCGGCATTCCTTGCTTTATACTGAATGAGTTAAAATAAATACTAAACCTAAAGGGCATCAGATTGTAATAATAACGCACAGTGTGATAAAAATGTGCATCCCTTGATTTATTCCTGTACCCTTCCATATCTTTCATGTCACCAATACTCATTTTATGAAACTTGTCTGATCTGAATACACTGGATATGCCATAAATTGCTACAACATTATATTAGATAATATTACCCTTACTCGTTCCATTCAATCTTTTATAAGTTTGCATATTTTTGGTACAATATTCCGTAAGATTTTTTGCTTTTTTCGAAACAGACATGAGTTAAAGTGGACGGGTGTGCGATGTTTTGAATAATTTTTTTAATTATGTACCAGTTCATGACGTACTCTTGAAAGATTAATCATTTCAGAGAAGAATTTGCACTATGAAAGATATAAGTAGTTGTAAAACACATCTGTGTCTATTTCACTTAAGCTTTATTTAAAAGCTCACGTTTGGCTCGTTTTTTTTAACCAAAACGTTCGCGCAACAAAAAAATGACTTTTTACATTTATATATACACTTATATTTTACATTTATATTACATTTATATATACTTCCCCTAATTATTATTGTCTACAGGGTGTCTCATAATTAGCTGCCAACCCTGAACAGGCCGATTCTATGATCTAAACTAAGTAAAAAAGTTCATATGAACATGGGTCCGGAAATGCTTCCTAAGGGCACAGGGACCCATTGAAGAGGGAGGAATGGAAATCATTTTTTTGCAATATCTCTGAATTGCGTTGTGATAAATGAATGAAATTTGGTATACACAGCTAAATTTTGATGAGCAATTTGATGGACTAATCCATTTATTTCCACAAGGTCCATTGGGGTGGGTACGGGGGGGCCCTTGGTACTTTGCGTGTGTAACTTTTTCATCTTTGACTTTTTAACAAATTGGACAGCAAATTCCGTTTTCCCGAACTATTTTACGTTAAAAAGGTACTCTTGTTTCAAATCGTTATCTTTAACGGTTTCTGAGAAAATCGCTCTTGAATTAATCCCACTTTGGTCAATTTCATAGTAATTTAAACAAAAAAAATATTTTTTTGTTTAAATTTAATCTAATTTTAATAAAAAAAATAATAAAAATTTAAATTAAATAAAAATTAATCCTTTAAATGGAAAAGAGAGGAAAGGAAAATTATTATTATTATGTTTTGTTGTTATGTATGAGACACCCTGTAGAATATAGTGTTTTTTCATCCTGCTGGAAAGAATCGTTAATTAGACCTATTGCAGACTAGATTAGACCTATATTATCTAAAGTTTGGAGAGAGTAATGGATAATCAAATTCGAAATCATCTTAACAATAATGAAATACTTCCAGTGTTCCAGTCGGGATTTAGGAAAAATCACAATTGCTTAACTGCTCTTCTTCACATAACTGATGAGATTATAAGTCAGGTTGATAAAGGCAAGTTAACAACGCTTACACTTTTGAATTTTAGCAAAGCGTTTGATACGCTTCATCATCATTATTAGAGAATTATTTAACTAATCGGTTGCAGCGAGTCGTTTATAATAATCGACAATTAAATCAAGTATGAATGTTGTCAGGTGTACCTCAAGGGTCTATTTTGGGCCCGCTTCTTTATACTATTTACAGGCTAAATTTTGGAATATTTATTACTTACTGTAAATTCCATTTTTTACGCAGATGACATGCAATTATATTTCTCTTTTTTTCCTTCAGAAGTAAATAATGCTTGTGGTAAAATTAACGCTAATTTGTCTGTTTTAACTGAAATTACTGAATACAAATGAAACATACATAACTTAAAGTTACGAGGGAGGCAGAATTTAGGTTTAATTCTGGATTCTAATCTGATATACTATATATCATATGTTGAAAATGTCTTAATCTAAAATTGTTATATAGTAATAGACATATATTAAATAAATATACCAAGATATGTAAAACATTGGTACTATCACAATATAATTTTTATGATATCTTATATAATCAGTGTATAAATAGTTCCGATTGTAACAGAATACAAAAAGTGTAAAATGCTTGTGTTCAGTTCATACGTGGTATAAGGAAGTTTAGCCATATATCTAAATCCTTTAAAAAATTAAAATGGTTGTCGATGAAAGTAAGAAATTATCATGCTCTTTGCTTCTATCATAAATTAATTTATTAGTAAGACACCCCCCTATTTTCATAATAAATTAACATTTAGAACTGACGTATACAACATCAATATTCGTAGTAAAGGCTTATTAACCATGCCTAGACACAGGTCTGCATTCTTTGAACGATCATTTTCTTTTAATATTGTAAAATTATACAAGTTAAATCCTGAGTTAAAATCAATGTCGCTATATTGTTTCAGAATGTCTTTAAAGAAATGTTTTTTTTTTCAATAATTATTTCTAAGTCTATTCTGGTTTTGTCTTGTATTACCTTATATACTTTTTATATACTTTATATTACATATGTATAACTTTTATTATGATCGAATGTCCACATGCTTTGAGAATTCGCGGATGATCAGGAAACCACTTGTGGTGTACTGAGCGTACTTTCTTTTTGTCTAAATTGATTTTATTATTATTATATCTTATATATATCTATTTGTTTTTTTTTGTTTTAATTTTTATTAATTTCTTTCAATAATCTTCAGAAGTTCTACCTACTTATTTTTTTAAAATTGACTCGACTGATGAACGTATAATGCATTTAATTTAAATTGAATCCACAAAAGCAAGTCTATAAGCTTCAGAACTGGTGATCCCGATGACCACTTTCCTTTTACAAATCAAAGGAAACTGCGTTTTCAGTAAATGTTTGTCCAGATCTAGCGGAATTTACAAAGCTCAAAGCCGCAGAAGATTAGCTTTGTATCCGCTATTCTGTACACTGCAGGGTAGTTGTCACAAATTCGAGCGGACGACATTATCCGTTGTAAATGAAACAAAGTGAAGCAAGTTAACAAAATAATAGTTCCGGTACAATTCAACAAGCTGAGCCTTTAATTTTAGCGCAACTTAGGACCGAAATACCAGCCTCATTTAGATAAGTACAAGGGAATAACTGTAAATTCCACACAAAAGCAATTACTCCCTTGTTTTGCTTATTATAATATTGCGGGAGCGAGCCTGCTCTGTGCTGTCCCCTCTGTCCCCAAACTATTTGTCAGATCCTTCCAGCAACGACTCGCAACATTGTGGTCTAAGTTGCAAACAAGATTGCAGGGTGGGATAGTTTCAAAGGACATATTTATCATGCCTAACACATACCTGCCTGACCTCGCAGAGTCAGGGAGGCGGTTGGCGACGTTGGCGTACGTTGGTTACGCCATAATGCATCCACGTACGTACGCCGGCTGAATGTAGCAATCCTGGAACGTTGAGGCATCTCTGACAGCAACACTTGAGAATGTAAAGTTTCTGTAAATGTGTCGACTAAGTCGCTGTGTCAGGTGGCAGGTCTGGAGGTGTTGGGAGCGCATCAAGTGATAAACGTTTGCCATTATGCTGTTAGGTAAGTTATGTTACTAGTACCTACACCGAAAAGGATCGTTATATACATGGCGTAACTTTGAACGGAGGTCATATTTATACGGAGGCCTCCTTTGACCTTTAGAAACACATAAGTATCATCGTTTACTCAAATTCCGTGGTGAAAACGAAATTTTCCTTTTAGTAATTTTNTCAAATCAGGCGACCGTGGAGGCCAATCAACATCACCATTTCTTGAAATAACTCGCAGTAATTTCATTGTAATCCTGGCTGTATGCGATGTGACACCGTCTTGTTGATACCACATGTTAATCAAGCCCAAAGCATGCAGTTGTGGCGTTAAAAAGTTTTCAATCATATCACGATATCGCTCCCCATTCACAGTTACCGTTACACCGTTTTCATTTCCAAATAAGTAAGGTCCAATGATTCCTCCTGACCAAATTGCACACCAGACTCTCACTTTTAATGGATGCAAAGGTGACTGATGAATAATTTGAGGGTTTTCCATTGCCCAGAACCGACTATTCTGTTTATTCACATATCCATTCAAATGAAAATGTGCCTCGTCACTCATTATGATTTTTTCATAAAAATCGGGGTTGTCATGGGCGAGCTGTAACATCCTATTGGCATATGTACGGCGGCGTAAATGGTCTTGTGGAGGAAGCTCTTGTGTCAACTGAATCTTAAATGGAAACAAATGCAAATCCTTATGCAAAATTGTGGCCAAAGTTGTTTTTTTGAATACCAAGCTCCTGAGCACGGCGTCGAATTGAGGTTGATGGATTGTTTTGAACACTTTCTTGAGCAGCAGTAATGTTTTCAGCCGATCTTGCAGTACGTTGTGGTCCATGCTTGGGCCTATCACCTACAGACCCTCTTTCTTCGAAATCATTCACTACACAATAAATAGTGCGTTTTGTTGGCACGTTGTTTCTCCCAAAAATTTCACGTAACTTTCTCAGCGTCACAGTAATCGATGATTGATTTTGATAAAATGTTTTAACGATTAAAACACGTTGGTTTATCGAATATTTTTCCATAATAAATTTGCCACGTGTGTACTTTACGACTGCCAAATATGAACTGTTAAGACTAATGTTTACCAAAATGGCGGCAAAACAAAGTAGTATACCTTCCCGGCGGACACCTGTTATTTAATCAAAGTCTCATCACAGAAGCTAAGAATGAGATTTAGTAGACTTGGAAAAATTGTGTACTGAATCTTCTAGACTTTCTTCTCTTTTAGGGATGAGTTCTGGCAAGATCTCTATGCAAGCCTTCGAAACGAAAGCTCTGGAGTCACTAACTCCAAAGTAGGAGTGTTAGTTCAGATATTTTGATGACAAATTTTGGATCTGGCCTCATGGAAATTATATCCGTATCCACGTTAATGGAATACACTCGGATATCAGTTTCGTGAAGAAGTTGGAGGAAAACCGCACACTTCCCTTCCTAGAACTCTGTCAAGAGGATTTGGTACCCTAGGAAACAACTTTATGGAAGGTCAGTCCACACAATAGGTGTCTAAATGCTGAATCTAACCATTGTTCAACCCAGAATAAGTTGTTGTCATCGAGCACGCACCATCTGAGGCTCAGAATATTTGGATGAGAAACTACATTCTAAATCTGCGATCAGCTTACACAAATATGGAATGAGCCGTTCGTAAGACACATAGCAACAAGGAAAATCAGAAATATCTAGCAACAACTAATATTTTCGATGTGCAAAGAGTACAAATAAGATAAACCTATACTAAAGCGTGTTAAGTATACTGGTTTTCATCTAGAGTCCAGTCCTGAGAATGGTTTTGGCATTACCATAACATTTCGCCTAAGGAAAATTGTTAATCTTTTTTTTTTAGATATTTTGACGAGTAAAAGCTTTTCTTATAGTTAATTACAATATTGATGTTACAGTACTTACAACATTTGTTGAAGTAGAATTCCTTGCGTCACTTTCTTCAAATTAACGGCATTGAACACCCGAGATAGAAAGACATTGGCGGTGTGGCGTTCACGGCAACAGCTTGCAGTGCATACTGTGTCGTACAGCTACAAAGGCGTGTTTCTTCGTAAATGTTCTTGGAATTCTATCTCATTAATGTACGGACTGTATATCTTGCGTTTTGTGTTTTGTTTATTTGAGACAGAAACGTGCAATATTTCCTTTTTATTTGAAAATTGTTATGATCTTCATTGTTGCACGCCATTGAATTACAATGTAGCTACAGTACAGTTACACCTCCCGTAAAATATTTTTCATTCACGAATCATGAATTCGCTGAAGGTCTTAATAAATTATTTTCGCAAGATGCATGAAGTAATAAAACACTTGTTGAAAAAGGGGAGACCGACACTGTGAGAAAATTGAGACGCCTTGCTTGGAAAATTAACAAGGAAAAAGAAACTGAAATTTAAATTTACCTAGTGTTTTATAATTTACACTATTTACTTAACGCCAGTAGGTATATTATATAAACATAAGCAGCTAAGATATTCTAGTATTACCAGAAAATAGTTAATAACTTTCAAAATATTTATATTAATATTAAAAATATTTAAATTAGGAAAACAGGTAGGTATAAATGTCAGAAAAACTTAGATTGAGTTCTACAAAATTTTAGAGAACAGTTAACATGAAATTTATAATTGATAAAAGTAAATGTAAGTCCACACACTAACAAATTTTAAAAAGACAGCGTTAGTCTGTTTTCTCGACTATCTTTTACAGAATTAATGTTAATTTGTTTACTGATAATTGCTCGAGCTCACTTTATAATATAAAAATTTTAGAAATCTGTTGTGAACCGAAGTCTAGAAATGTAAACGTTATATTAAGGTGGCCAAACCACAGAAGCCAAACATAATTTACTCTGCAGATGTGCAGAGTACAAAGTTTTGTAAGCCCCAGGTGTTTTAATAAATCTGCTATTTTTAGTAATAGAATTCAACATCCTACTTCATTTTGCAATAACATATTCTATGTAACAATTAAATATCATTTTACTGCCGAAAATAGTTGCTAGACATTTAATTTCAGTTACCTGTTTAAGGTTAATTTGATTATGATTATAGTCAAAAGAATACTTATTAATAGTAATAAACAAACATTTGTCCATGTTAAGAAAACGTTTATTGAAGAATATTCAAAAAATCTATAAAGTTCGGTTTGAACTAAAAAATAACTATACCGTTTATTTCAGAAAATATTTTTTTATCAATGGCAAATATAATCTTTCCAAAGTCAGTTGAACATATATAAAAACGACTAGCAATAAAATTTAAAGAGTTTCATATGCGTCCTAAAAAAGTTTTCTTCTAAAAAGGTAAATAATTTGTATATAATGTGTAGAAAATTTCTATTATATGTTCATTTGGCCAACAACATATTTAAAATTATTTATGTCCTCAAACAATTTTATTATATTGATGGTGAATTTCGTTTTGGTCCATTTCAAAAGGTTTCCAAAATGCCATGTTGTAATATTAGTAAACCAAATATCCCTCTTTCCTCTCTTTCGCAATTGTGATATGAATGATTAATATAGTGTGCCTATAATAAATTAAATTATCTGAATCATCCCAAATTCCCCATTGCTGCATTGCACTGCCAGGTAATTTGTCGACAACTGAAATTTATGACGCAGTCGCCCACTGCAGCTGTGCGTGTACACCGTTTGCCAGCGCGCGTATGTGTTCAACCAGACCTGTATATGGGTATAGCTAAATAAATATGGAAACAAATTTTTTCAAATATTTGAATACCGAGTTGCTGCGTAGCGACCGAGCCTGGTACATAATAGCTGTTTGGTCTTCAACTGAGATCGGAAAGACAATACATTAAAAATTAACTGTGCGAAAGCATTAATGTATGTCGTCGAGATAGACAACAAAAAGCAATGGCCCCAAGTGGGAGGACTGAGGCATACCAGATACAAGAATTAGAATTAGAGTCATTATTTGTTTGTTAATGATTCAATATAAATAATTTTTAAAGCAAAATGTGAGATTTTAAAACTTCAGTAAAATTTTCTATTTTTTTAACAAAACTTTAGTATACACTCGTTTTCAAAAATGCCAAAGCCAGAGACGTATGGTTTTATTTTCATAAAGTTTCTTCTTATGGTTTGGTCTATAAAGATATTACACTGAATAAAAAATAAAACGTGCCAAAATAGTCGAACTATTAATAAAAAAGTTACTGGACGCTCTGCTTCTTACTGAACCACGCTGTATATCTTAAAACTTCCATATAATATTGAATTATGTCTTCTAAAAAGACCATCACTAATTATAATGTAGGTATTTTATACTACATTATATTTTATGAATTTACGACGATTTGGTAAAATTTCTTAAAGGAAATCGGTAACGTAATTTTAAAAATACCCCTTTGCACGCTTTCATTCACCCATCACGGACCACCTTCTTCTTGGATCTGTAAGTCAAATACGAGAAAACGCTTTTATATCCTGTGCAGGGCCCGAGAATATGTTATTTGCACTCTTCTACTCGCATAACATTCCGCAAATAAAATACCCGCCTCTTGGTTTACCAAACAAAAAAGATGACCGGGAAAATGTTAAGTGTTAGTAAATAAGGAAATTATATGGGATGAGTACAAACATCCACTGCAAAATGCAGAAAAATAGTGTGACGGAATCAAAATATTTTGATGTTATAATCGAATCCTTCGGACAAATACAATTAAGTCTTTCTGCTAAATCGACGCTTCTATTTAATTATAAATCACCCTCAGCACCAGGGTCATACAACCACAAAAATTATAAAAGGAAATTAAATGATTGTGTATTAAAAATAAATATTTGTCTATGATCGTGTCAAAAAATACAGTTTTTTTTACATGATTTCCAGTGTAAAAAATTTGACATTTAAAAGAGCCTAAGCAATAAAAGTTTTAGGAATAATTGGTAAAGAATAATTGGTAATAATTAATTCAGTACAAATTTTTTAATTTTCTTTTCTGATATTTTTATGCTTTATGAAGCAATTCTTTTCCAATGGTTGTCATTTTTCTTCTTCCACGAAGATGGCATAATAACCGGAAAAAAATTTATACGAATATTTTTTCTCAATTATTTCTACTGATATTCAGTATTATAATGGATTTTCATCAAGAAGGAAATAAAAGTTTTTATTATTGCACACTTATTATGCAATTTCAGCTCAAAGGATATATCTTTAATAATATCAGTATTATAATGTATTATTCATTTTTAACAACATACTTCACAAATAACACAATATTCTTAGCAACTCTTCGATGAAGTAGGCAGTAGGCGGTGTAATATAAGCGTGATGGCAGTGTTTGAAATTGGTTCCTTAGCTCGTTCTCTGCACAAAATTTTATTTGATATTGCAATTTTATTTTAAATTGATTCTTATACGTAATATTCCGTCGTCGTAGTCGATGACTTCCAGTCGCCATGTTTCTTCAACTATTGAGCATTTAATCATAAACCTATGATCCTATGATATGATCTACAGTGGACTGGACAATCCCAGATATCTAACATTTTGTATTTTCCCAAGTATTAATATCACCTATTGAATAAACATAAAATTTAGTTACGGTATTTAACTAACAGTCGATGATGTGTTTCAAATCTATCGTTTCTCTGTCAATAATAGGAGTTATTTAAAGAGGTTTCTTGATTTTTGATATTCGCCATCAACATATTGTTACTAAGTAATAATTGAAGGGTATAACAACAAAACAAAAGATGTCACAACAGTAATTATGAGGAAAAGATGATATTATAAGTTGCAATCTAATACAAAAGTAAAAAATCATTGCATTAATATTATTATATTCAGTTTTAACAAATACATTTTATGAATTGCAGAATACACATCTCCTTATTTGTGAAGGTCAAAAAGTAGATTTTATAAAAATAAAAGTACTTGTAAGTACAGGGCCAGAACAAGAAATGTCGAAGTTTTACGAGAGGTAGTCCCTCATAGAAGGTCCAAGCATTAGAGTTTTAAAAAAACCACTTCAGTTTCATAAGACTCAAATATTTCCTTTCATTTATTGGAGCTATATCCCGAAAAAAAAACATAACAAAAGTCGATATTGACAAATCCATCGTGTTTTCCTGCGGAAAGTTCTTATTCATTATCGTTAAGTGGAATGCAAATGGTATTTTAGTTTTTCTTAATAATTTTAATTATGTGCATCTTTTTCCAAAGTTAAGTTGCTCGATAAATTGTAAGTCACGAATGTACTTTAGTGAATCTTCAAAATATTCTGTATCGCAAAAGGGCACAAATTTATCTTCGAAAAATTCTGTCAATTCTTTTATCATGCCTTGGTCAACTTCTATAACAAGGAATGAACATGGTTTTTGACAAGACTCCTAAAATGGTTGATACCAGTCATTTGGTAATTTCATTCTCGTCTTCAGGTTGATTAAGCCTATATTTTCGACACTCTAAATAGTGACTCCTTCTTGGAAAAGTGATTTGAACAGAATCGAGCTTTTTACAGTATGTGTCAAGAAATGCAAAAATTTGAATTCCGTGTAATCTTTATTTTATTCTCCAACTGAATCCCAAAGATATATTGGCGCCGAACACTATAATGATGTAATTAAAAATAAAATGACCAAAATATCAGAAGTCAGCTAATGTATATTAAGTACGAGTAAGAAGAAATTTCTCCAAGATAATAAACATGGATGGATGGATGGATGGCTGGTAGGTATATATTTTTTTGAAAACCCAACCCTATTGCAGCAAAGATCAGCATCTTTTTGCATCCCTTTTTTTATTTTAAAATGTTTCATTGCATCTTTATGGAGGCAGAAAAAATATCTGCGGATTTGTACTGAGCACACAACACAATAAAACTTTCTTATGACCGGCATTCCTTGCTTTATACTGAATGAGTTAAAATAAATACTAAACCTAAAGGGCATCAGATTGTAATAATAACGCACAGTGTGATAAAAATGTGCATCCCTTGATTTATTCCTGTACCCTTCCATATCTTTCATGTCACCAATACTCATTTTATGAAACTTGTCTGATCTGAATACACTGGATATGCCATAAATTGCTACAACATTATATTAGATAATATTACCCTTACTCGTTCCATTCAATCTTTTATAAGTTTGCATATTTTTGGTACAATATTCCGTAAGATTTTTTGCTTTTTTCGAAACAGACATGAGTTAAAGTGGACGGGTGTGCGATGTTTTGAATAATTTTTTTAATTATGTACCAGTTCATGACGTACTCTTGAAAGATTAATCATTTCAGAGAAGAATTTGCACTATGAAAGATATAAGTAGTTGTAAAACACATCTGTGTCTATTTCACTTAAGCTTTATTTAAAAGCTCACGTTTGGCTCGTTTTTTTTAACCAAAACGTTCGCGCAACAAAAAAATGACTTTTTACATTTATATATACACTTATATTTTACATTTATATTACATTTATATATACTTCCCCTAATTATTATTGTCTACAGGGTGTCTCATAATTAGCTGCCAACCCTGAACAGGCCGATTCTATGATCTAAACTAAGTAAAAAAGTTCATATGAACATGGGTCCGGAAATGCTTCCTAAGGGCACAGGGACCCATTGAAGAGGGAGGAATGGAAATCATTTTTTTGCAATATCTCTCAATCGCGTTGTGATAAATGAATGAAATTTGGTATACACAGCTAAATTTCATTCATTTATCACAACGCGATTGAGAGATATTGCAAAAAAATGATTTCCATTCCTCCCTCTTCAATGGGTCCCTGTGTGCGTGTGTA
>NW_019416604.1:115461-136921 GCF_000390285.2 Anoplophora glabripennis
TAGTGGCATTTCTAAAGTCTAAGCACAAATATTTTCAACCAAAAAAATCCAAGGTAAGGAAAGAGAACAAATCGAACAATTTTTGCGTGAAGCTTATTGTTAGCGATGGTCCCAACAAACCCCACATGACTATGCTCGACAGGGAAGGTTCTATCCAAATATGTAAAAATATACAGGGTGTTCCATTTAACTTAACAAAGTTAACATCCGCGGCCATTTTGTTTGGACTTCATTTGTTTTTCTACTATCACTTTCGAAAAATTCATAAAAACTCGTTCAACTTTTATGTTTAACATTTTTTTATAACTCTTAAAACAAAAAAGTTAAAGGGAGGGTCAAAATATAGTGAATCAACTCGTACACTACTTTTAAAGTTAAAATAATTATGAGTGGCCTTTAAAAATTAAAATATCAATTTGAAATTTTCAGAATCGAGATTTTTTTCAACCAAGAAAATGATAAAATAACTAGAAAAAGAATTAAAAAAAAAATTCAATTTTTGACGATTTTGGAAATTTGATCTTTAAAAAAAATTTTTTGAGCTGAATTTTTGAGGGGGCTCTTAAAACATGATAAACTAACATATTTTCACAAGATACATGAAAAAAAAAATTCTTTTTTTGGCCACCCTATATAGTATATACACTCATTTGACCAAACTATTCAATTTTGTATTAAACAAACGATACATTAATATACAATACAAAACATGTTTCTATAAAATCTATGTAGATCATAAAATTAAGAACAGAATTCGTTTAACCGTAAGTATCAAATATTTATTTTAAATGCTACCTATTTTTAAAGTAAGAAATTATATCTGGGTAGAAAAAAGTATTTAAATAAATAAATAATTTCCTTGAAAAATGGAAGGAAATATTTTTTTGCTTAAATATGTTTATGTATAAACGTGGGATACCTTAAATCAAATGTTGTATATTTGAAGCAAGAATTTTTTTGCGTGTAAATAATAATGAATGAAATACACAAAAATAGTATATATGTAAACTTGTTTTTACAGCATATGACATACTTAACATATTGTGGCTAATCTTCCACGGCGTTTAAAATAATTTCTAGTTCTAAGTTTTTCAGTTTAAATTTGTTCCTGTCTTACATTAGCGTATTGGCACTCAAAGCTTGCATAATCTCTTAAATGCTGTATCACTCTTAAAAACATTTTTTTATCCTTCTGATATTGTCTTCTTGCAACAGCATCGTTTTTTTCTGACAAGAAGTTAGTTCTAACCACATCAGCTTTTTTTTTATTTGCATACATGATTTTTCATAATATACAAAAACTTGACAAAGAAAACACAAAAATACTCTGCACCATCACCAAATACTGAAATAATTAACTTGATAAGGTTCAACCACACAAAGACACTTCACAAAGTAAAATAAAAATGTAACAGAATGAAATAGTTATGACAGAAGAGGGCAGGCTAATCTCTGTTGCTTTTCGTAAGCATTCCGAACATACCGCATTTTGTAATTTTATAGCTTTCTAGTATTGTTTTAACATTCCTATTGAATCATTTATACAGGGTGTCCTATAATTAGTGTCCAATACTTTTGAGGTAGATCAAAAATAAGATTATTTTTTCCTATAAACAAGGGTCGAAAAATGCTTGCTCAGGGAGCTACGCTCCTCTAAAAGGGGCCTCAGGAGATCATATTTTTCAAAATATTTCCAAAATCAGTTAACGTATCATGAATTTTTGGTATGGACACACAATGAATGTTCTAACGAACTACACGAAAACTGTTTAAAAATTTTACTCAAGGGTGTCTCAGGCAAGGGGGCTCACGGGTAAAATGGCCCTCAATTTTTTACATGTGAATATTTTCAAATTTAAACATCAAACTATGATAAGAGTTTTTTTTACAAAAAAAATGTACTTTTCATTTAAAATGCTTCGTTTTCGAAAAAAAATCGATTTTAAAGTTTTATTACATTATCTCAAGTATGGAAAAGGATTATATAAATAGGTAGGTAGGCCATGAAAACAAACGTTTGTTTACTCGAATTAATTTGACAGATTATTAAACTCAAATTTTGCTTTCACTTTACGGTGCTATTGATATTAATCTAAAGAAAAAAATTAAAAATGCAACATTTTAATAATCGCGAGCTAGCAGACATTCATTTTGAGTATGGATTTTATAATGGGAGAGCACTAGCGACACAAAGGAAATACCAACGGCGATACCCGAATCGGAGGCAACATTGACGTAAAATATTTTCTACGGTCCATAGACCGGAAGGAAATACTTGATATAGAAAAATATCGTAATATTTATGATTTATGCATAAATTCGCAGTGTTCTTATTAAATTCAAAATTTATTTCTTTTTAATAAAAAAAGTATGAGAAGTAATAAACAAAATTCACTAACTAATCAAGGGTATATTCTCTTCCATTCTTTCCCATTGCTTCCAAAAAACAATTTTCAACTTTATTGGGTGAATTAATTATAAGTTATTACGAAAAACAAAAAAAAAACATTGATATAAGCTATGAATACGAGCACAGAAATTGAGCAAAGGTCTTAAATTTTACTTTTTAATTTGGAACTACACCTTAAAAAACACTATATTAAACATTTTTCAATTTATTTGTATATCCCATAGCCCGTATAGGAAGAACGTAAATTATGAAGATTTTAATATTAATATTACAATGTCCAATGAATTTATATATTTTTTAATTTAGTACAAACCACACTGAAAAGATGCAGAATCCAGTGGTATAATCAGATTTTAATCAAAGAACAGTTAACTAATTTTCGTTAAATTTGACACCGAAAAAAAGTATGAAGTAGGTTTTGATAAATTCAAATGGCTTTAAGACTTTCGCGGCGAAGCATGTGCGGTCTCCCCTGAAAATTCGCCCACACAGAGCCCAGCCCGAGAACAATAAGGGCAGGTCAAATTTTCTTAGCTAAGGCTGAGTTTTACTTGGCCTTGGAAGGATCTCTACACCCATAACAAGTTGTAGTTATCTTTTATAAACTTGAAAATATATTTAGCTATTTGTGCGAATACTTGCATATGGAAACATTTCTTTATGCGTCAGTGGCGTATGGGAACGTAAATCAAAACACTTAAAAAAAGTGTTTATAGATATCAAAACTGTTTCAATCAATTCTACAAAAGATTTTCTTGGTAATTTACCTGAAATTTTCTAAGTGAAAATACAATGCTGCAATTGTAGCTCCTAAAAACAGTAACTTTAGAAGCGGAATTGACTTCATATTTGCGATGTGAAAGACTTTAAGTTCTTTGCTATGTCTCGAACCCGAATGCTTTCAATAAAAAAAACTAAATAACAAAAATGTATCCAGACGTCACCCTAAACGAACACAAAAAGACACAAGAAAACAATAACACAATAACCAGCCCAAAATAGACATGAAATTTAGATTTAGTAGTAGTTCAGCCTTGATTTATACGTCGCGGCGCCTCCAGACAGTTTATTTGGAAGATGCCGTCAACTTTTTCCTTTATTTTAAATAATCATAAATTCCCGACGCTAGCTGCGGGCCCCTACGGAGAGACAAACATGCATATACAAACTAGTAGACATTATGTATTACACGATGCTGTCCCGACCTCCCAGCTCAAGTTCAGAACTTTCTGTTCCGGCAAAAGGGGATTTATCGGTCTCTAGTTGACGGACTCCGTGCAAGAATTCGAAATGCAAATGCACGAAGTCTCTAATGTAACAGTCTATTTTCGATCTATACTGTGATTGTTTAGTGAAGAAAATTCCCTTTAAATAACAAGACATTTTTGCGTAGTTAATTATATACTACATCTTGCTATTATCTTATGACAATAATAACATGAAGTCCACCCTGAGGGTATTCTTGACACAGGAGAGGCGTTTGACAAAACGACCTCAAAAATTAACTGAGCTCTTGTGTAGAGAGGAGTTTCTCCTACAATCTGTAGATGGATATCAAATATGCTCACTAAAAGAGCTATACAAATCAATGTGGAGGATGCCTCCACGAGAGGAAATGTTGCAAGGGATAGGGAGGTGTTTTATCACCACTGCTATGGGACCTAGTTCTAGATACTATCCTAATACCACCTCATTTCGGATATAGGCATCATAGCATCATTTATACAGATGATCTTACTGTGCTGGTTAGTGGAAAATTGGAAGGTATTCTTTGTCAAAAATGCAAACAGCCTTAAGAACTATTGAAAAGTGGTGTGAGGACCATGCTCTGTCAGTCAACCCCAGGAAGACGGAAATGGTTACGAGGAAGAGAAAATTGAGGCCAATAAAGGCACCAACTCTCCTAAACACTACGCTAAGCTTTGCACTGGATGTGAAATACCTAGGAGTCACGCTCGATGTAAAGCTAACATGAAATCTTCATTTTGAAAGGAGATAGAAAAAGGCGTAAAACCTGGGGAATGAAACCAAAAGTGGTCATGTGGATATTATACATTGCTATTGTGAGACCAATGTATGGGGCTGTCGTCTGGTGGCCGAAAGTGCAGCAGACGACAGCTAAACAAAAGCTCAGTCAGTCTGAGCTATGCGAACAATACTCACCATAGCAATGGAGGTAATGCTGTGTCTGCCACCTCTGGAAATATATCCAAGAGAAGTTGTCTTGACAACCATACTTGCCTCAAGAACGTTGGTTTCAAACCGGATGTAGGTTGTGGAGATGTTAGGAGGCGCCTATGGAATGAAGTCGTCAGGAAAGATGCCCCTTCTGCAGACAGGCACTGACAGTAATTCTCCCCAGTTTGCGTTTGACAGACCCTACACAGTGCTTATTATGGATCGAAGGTGCAGGATGTGGAATTTATTCTAGATCCTTGCATATCAGTGGGCAATGGATGTCCTATAGGGCAAATGAAATTAGCAGGTATAACCACAACGGCCAAAGAAATTACCCGTAGGCGTACTGCGGGTAAAACAGGAAATAGAACAAGATATCACTTATTTCTAATGCATCAATATTACATATAACTAAAAGTTTGAGTAACCGTAGCAACGTAGCAACACACTTTAAATTTTTTTTCTCAGTGTAAGAGCAAATTGTTTATTATCTAAATACAAAATCAACATTGAAATCAGATTTTTTTTTATATTCAATTGTTATTGTTATTTCTTTTATACACGGTACATTCGCAATTTACACCCGCGACAGGACAGCTTTTACGTTAAATGCGAAATGTCATCAACCTTCATAATCCGTCATCAAAGCGTCAATAAAACCATCGACTATTTATAGACGAAAGGAGAACAATGGCAGAACTACAAACACTTCATTCAAACTGGTACGGCGAATATGAAAACTTCCACTGTTCCAGTTAATGGAGCGATATGGGATTGTCTGTTTGTGGATTATAATTCGGGTAATGTAAACTTTGTACAACTCTACCTAACAAAGTTGTCGGACGATTCAGATGTGGGGTAAATTAGTACTGGTAAAGAGAAAATAAATCAACATAGGGCACATTACCACTACTAAAGAGAAAATAAATGAACTTTGTTAACAAACCAGTGAGTTATACGGAAACTTTTACCACTGCAGCCGCAAATTTATCCATACAGTTTGTTGCGATAAATCTTTTAAATAAACAACGAAACTACATTCAAAGGTAACAATGTTTCTGGATTCTTTATCTATGATTCTATCAATCTTTATTAATGTCATTTTAAATATTGTTATAATTTAATAGCAATCATATTAAATAAGGGAAATTTAGTACAATATTTAAGTATACAGGCTGTCCCGGTTGACAGTTAATACGTAATAAAATACAGTCTGCTAGGTTTTCATTTCATATCGTATTACTTTATATTATTTTGTATTTAATGACAACTATCTCCATGCTATTAGGAATAATAAAATCATAGTCACTTGTCCAACCTTTACCAGATGTTACATTTTTGTCAATTAAAGCCGCTATATTGTTTGCTCTATCACTGTGTCTTGTGTTTAATTTTGAAAATTAAAAAATCGATTTTAGTGAAACTGAAGAATTCAAAACTAGTGAAAGGGGCAATAGATTTACTGCCGGAAAAGTCTAAGGCATGGTATAAAAAGGAACGCAATGGTGTGCAGCAAAAAAAGCACTAAGCGTAAATAAAAAAATACTCCAATCGCTTATTTTGCTGACAATATTAAATTTTTTAAGATTTTTTGTTCATTGTGATGCTACTACTCTATCCTGAAAATGACTTTGGTTGCAAAAAAGTACGTAAATATTGAACTGAATATGTTAAATTAGTAACATTTCTTCAGAAAAAGACGGCTGGGTACAGCCCTTAAAATATAGCGTATTTAGCGAAGAAGCGGACTTTTTTTATTATGAATGTAGGATTTGGTCTATTATTTGTTTAACTTCATCTCAAACGTAAGATAATGTAAATGGTTTCAAATGCTTTTTTATTTTTCAGGTTGCCTTAACCATAGGATTAGCGGGAGCCTGTCCTCGAGACGAGTTATCCAAAATGATGTTAAATGACATCGAACAACAGGATAACATTCTTATCAATTTTTCCGATTCAAAAACACACAAATTTGTAGTTTATGCTCAGGAGAAGGAATATTTCACCAAATATTTGCTGTTGTGGTCTTCGCACTAACTGTTTTTATTCTATAGGAAAGGAAAGTGTATCAAGTTGAAATAAATTCCATTGAATTAATACCAAGCCAGGTACCTGAAATTACTTGGTCCTAAAACCTCTTTTAGTCCGCTATTGGCAGACGCCGGAGATCTGATGACTTTGAAACGCCAAGGAGGATGAAAGTCATACGGATATGTGGCTGATTCGATTAAAACCAAGGCATAAAAAGGCATGGAAGTGGTAAAATCCTATTTTTTTTTAATTAAATCGCCACTAGGAGTAGTTCTAGATACACCAGCAATAAGACGAACCGCAACCTTCTGCAGAATGAAAGCTTTTTGGGTATTACTAGAATTACCTCAAAGTGCAATGCCATATGTCAAATGACTATGAACTAATGAGTAATACACCATTCTCATTACACTGCTATCAACTGAAGATCGTAGCTGTCTTAACAGGAATATTTGTGTTGATAATTTTGAACATAGGCTATCAGTATGTGCTGTCCAGTTTAGACTAGAATCTAGAGTAACACCCAGACGCATTACATCTGATTTGGATTGGATTTTACTAGAAATAAATGTTAGGTGTTGAGTTTTGGAAACTTTTAGCTTCAATTTATTCGATGAAAACCAGTTTTCCACCGCAATCAAACTACCCGAATTGATATCTCTACTAGCTAGATCCAACACTGTTGTGTCATCCGCAAGGAGGATACATGTACTATTAGGATATATTGAGTCGTTGATGTATATCAGGAGAAGCACAAGACCTAGTACTGACCCTTGAGGTACACCATTACATATAGAAAGCAAGGTAGATTATGTGCTCTTTATACTGACATATTGCTGCCTGCCTGTTGAAAATAAGATTAAAAAAGTTGTAATTCATTATTACGAATACCGTATCTAATATTCAAGTTTTGCAAGTAAAATATCGACATTAACGCAACCAAAGGCCTTCGAAAGATCACAAAGAGAAGCATAAGTAACAGCATTATTATCAAAACCATCAACGACTTCGTCAATAACTGCCAGAAGAGCTTTGGTGGTAGAAAAGCCCTTTCTGAAAGCAAATTGTAAAGGTGACAATATATAGACTTCACCAAATAAGCAAGTAGTTTTTCTTTTGTACACAATATACTATTTCGTATATTTTCTTCAATCTAAAATTTACTTCATTTTTTTTGTATTATATAATTTTTCACATTTACCGTACTTAAAATAATGCAGTAATGTTTTTTCAAAAACAGCTTTTCGCAAGACGATTGATTGTTTTACAAAATTCAGTTGAATAAGAAATTTACTCAAAGGAGCAGTCAGTTTACGATGCCTAATCCTATTTGCGGAACAAATGTCCAGTTTGCCGGTCTGTCTGTCTCTTACGTATGCCGTGCACATTGCGGTAATTGTGCTTAGCGGATACAAAGGACGGGTACGTAAATTTTTAAAAGCAAAATTACCGGTTTCGTGATAAACCATAAACTTGCATGATTCCATTCTTACCTCGTAACGCCGCAACTGTTTTACGTTGCCCCTAGCAGGGATCGAATATTTATATCGGTTTGGGAACCACTTCGAGCGATCAGGATTCCTTTTTATTGGCTCTCAGGTATCCTGCGAGTTCCCAAACGACAAAAAGTTTTTCGAAGTTTCAAAACACATTTTCCTGTTAGTTACAACAATAGGGTCATATGTTATCTGACAGCATTTATTTGTAGTACTTTATATGCTTTAGCGAAATTTATTTTCTCAAAAATCTCAAAACGAGTTTTCAAAGGCTCAAAAAATTATTTTCGTTTAAATTTTTAATTATTTAGTCACCTAAGTGATACATTTACTAAAAACTAAAAAATAATTATTGAAGTATAAATAATTTTTCGAATAAAATTAATACTGTCTTTTTTTTCTTAGAAATTAAACTTGAGAAAAGTGGCGTCAAAATTCTAGGATTTTTAGTGACAGTTAGTTAGTTAACTTTGTGGCTTTAGACATTTGGTTCATTAAAAAGTTTTCGTTTAAAGTTACCTATGGTATAAACCACAAAAATGGTCAAAAATATCTTGTGCATTAGACAGCTTCCGCCCTGCTCCCATAGAACAATAATAATAAAAAAGGAAATTTAACGATTTGGCTATGATTTGTATATAATATCCAATTGTTCAGTAAATTTGAAGCAACAGTCGAGGCAATAGTAGATGTAGATGTATATCATCCATAGATTTGACATTTCTGAAAAAACTATGTTGAGATGCCCTCAAATCGCAATTATTCGAACTAAAGCACAAATTAACAAAAGATTAATGTATGTTGTTTAAAACATCTTAATTATTAATAAGTAAACAATGAAAATAAACATAAGGTATGTTCTCTAGAACTAAATATAGACAACATCTAAAGTGTTTTAACCAAATTTTATATTATAAGGAAATTAAAAAACTGAATGGAAGACATTCAGAGTCCAACTCCGACTCTGAATTTTCTGAATACAAATGATGCTTCTCAAAGTCATTTTAAAATATCTTTGTCAATTCCTAACAGCTGATTTGTTGATTAAAATAATTTCTATAAATTATAGATTCTAAATGCCTATGTATTATATTATACAATAAGGCGGCGCCCATTTTGAACAAAAATTTGTTTAAATCATTTCATTTTTGATTCACTTTTAACTTTGTCTAGGTATAATATTAATTGGTAATTTTTTTGGTTGTTTCAATTTACAAATAAATTTTCATGTATTGTTTGCCATCTTATTTTATTTAAAAGTATATAACACAAGTAAATGAAGTGACTACAAACGGCCTGAAAAAATTTAGGAGTATTGCAAGGGTCATTACGTTGTCGCATTACGACATAGTCACATTAGATGCTAGGTACTTAAATATTTCTATTGTTTTCATCATCATTTTTTTTCTAAAAAAAAAACAACCTATATCTCAAAAACGAAGCATCTCCTAAATAATTTTAATACTATTGGTTAAACCCAAGGGAAGGGGAGGCAAAAAGGTTTATTTGATTCACACATACTCGAGACTAAGACCAGTTTTAATAGGTACTATATTTTTTAGGTTTTATGAGGAACGTCTTCCTAAAGTTTATCGACAGAATCCAGAAGCACCCTTCCGAAAAATCAATTTTGTTATGAAACTATAATAGTTAGGAAAAAAAGTGAATGTACACTTTTTGTAAATAACAAACTATTCTATCTAAAAATAGCATCATTTTTTATTTGCAGTAGGTCCGTATTATTATTTTTTATAATTTAATAAGTCTGAGTCCCCATAACTCCGCCACTGGTTGCTTGCGGGACTTCTACTTCTATGGAAAAATGGTATCTTATAAGAAGATGTGTCAAGCCAAATTTGGCGTAAATAGCCTTCTTCATTTAGAAGTTATTTAAAAATTTCGAATTTTTTTGAAAATCTTTAACGCCCTGCATATTTCAAAAATGAAGCGTCTCTGGAAAAAAATGTATACTTGATTTTTTTCTTATTTTTTCATGAGGAATATCTCCTTAAAGTTTGTCGACTTAATCCTGAAACACCCTGTATAAGTCAGGTATTATTTATATTCGCAAAAATAATTTATTTATTAATTTTGTTTCCAATTTCCTCATCGATCCCACATCTGCAAAAAAGTATCAAGGTCAAAGTTCGCAAATACGAATTTTTTGCATTTTTCAACCAAACATAAAAATAGGTCATACAAAAATTGTAACAATTGTAAGAACAATTTTTATAGATAATTGCATGATCTACAATTTTTGTCTGACCTATTTTTATGATAAAACTTACCGTTTGGCTGAAAAATGCAAAAAATCCATATTTGCGAACTTTGAAAACTATCCTTATTTATAACCGATTTTAATGAAACTTATGATAGTTAAAGACCCTTATAGTATGATTATTGCCGACAATTTTCATTCCATAATCTTAATCAGAAAGAAAGTTATTTTAAAAATATCCAAATGATAAGACCCCTTTGGAGGGCCATATCTCAGTAACGGTGCTCCGGAGGACCAATGTTTATAGGAACTTTTTTACTATTTTTGGCTCTACTTTCACCTCCACCTTAAATTTTGTAAAAACTTATCCAAACACGCTGTATAATAGGTATGTTTATTATTATTATTATTATTATTATATTTAAACATCACTTTTAATTTTTATTTTGGGTAATTGTTTATTACTGACTATTTACTTGATATTGCTGGAGTAATTTATTTATAGTTGGAGCATATAGCCTATGTTATTTTTTCCCGCACCAGTCAGCAATCTTGTCTATGGGGATGACATATTTCACATACCTAGATTTCTGGTATGTACCTATCGAAGAAAATTGTCCAACTTCATTTGATAAGACTTTACAGTAAAGTAAAATTATAGAAGCTAATACTAGAATACATGTTTTATAAGAAGATATCGTTCAAGTTGTTATTTCTTTAAGAAAGCGAAACCAATCCTTCTTTTTATATTTCTGTTTGCAAAAGCTCCCCTCTCAATGTTATTATAGGATACCAATTATGCCTCAACTTCGTTCACAGAGACTGTTATAAATTAACTAAAACATCCGACAAAATGAGTCAATTAAGAATCCACTCCGGCATATTTTCCAATTAATTTAGTCGGTACTCTTAAATTAATTTATAAATTTTATACAAGTTAAACGAGTCCGAGACGAAACCGATTCGAATAAATGTTCCAAATGGCAACTTTTGTTACAAATGTATAACTTGTAAAGGGACTTCGAAAGAAAATATTAGGATCTACGGGTTGTATAACGAAAAAGATAAAAGTGAAAAACCTAAAAAAAGGGAATAAAAGTATTATGAATGAATGTAGCTTGTAGAATTATAATATGTAAAATATTCACTGCATGAAATATTTCAATATTGGCTCAGACTTTTTAGCATTTATGTAGACAGTTGTAAATGAATTTGTGACTAAAAAATATCTGTTGCAACTAGATTATAAAGTCTCTTTGTAGCAATGATACCAGTTCAATACAAACGCTGGAATTTCCCGGCTTCTAATGTTAACTGTTGTCTTTTCTGTTTAATGAACACAAAGCAAAGAAACTGTTAATGGATCTAAAAGCGACTAAAAGGATAAAAAGGTTGTAAAGCCGGTCTGCATTATTTTAGAGAGTACTGAAGGAAAAACTATGGGACGTGTATTTCAAACAAACAAATAGACGATTTAGATTGTCTATTTATTTACAAACGTTCCGTTGATTGCTCATGAAAACCGAGTTTGATATCTTTTTTAATACAATGGTGTCTGCAGTAAACGCTAACTTTTTCACAATAGTTTTAACAAAACATAACTGCCATAGAATATACTTATGCATTTACAAAAAATATAAAAAACGTAAGCAACAAAAATAATACGTAATTAATTAGTTGTGAAGAATTTTGTACTTGCAGAACATGGAACATTTTGGTGATGTTTGAAACTACTGTCATCTTGTAAACTACAGAAAATAGAGAAATGTTTAATTGGTTACTAGGTTACACAAGTGAAATGTTTTAAATTTCCAACTTTGTAATGCTTTTATACATATCGCTATTTGTTTATAATTACCTACTAACACAAAATGCGAAAAAGTAATATAAACAAATCTCGTAACAAAAGCAGTTTCACTAAACTCATATAAGAAGCTTTTAAGTCACGCGCTCGCCGCGCTCACTCGTACTAAAAGCTATATTCGTTTAGTAAAACCACAAACAATATAGCTTCGCTCCAGACCGCTACTGGAACAGGACAGCAGTTTTAAATTTCCAAATTGCCGATAAAGTACACCACCAGCAGGATTTTAGGAAGAATCAAATGCAGCGACCCGCATTCCTACGCGTATCCTAGCAACATATAAACAACAGTTTGATTTATTTTTGCGCGGCGGTAGCCGAAGCGGCCATGGCTTGCCGACTAAGGCGGACCAGGGCTGTACGGCAAAACCGTAGTGGGTTCGAATCCCTCACGCGGCAGGAAAATTCGAAGGATATTTGTGATTGTTAAGGTGGAGGATAGTGGAAGTTAGCAGGCAAAAAGGGCCAAGCATGGCCTAATTGCTGGTAAGCTTCATGACCTTTCACCTTTAACGGATTTATTTTGTACACTTTTTTATCAATGCCTGTTTTTGCGTGTGATGTAGGTATTAATACAAATGTTTTAAAGAATGAACGAATACCTATGTAAGTAAGTAGGAAATTCGGCAGCGGTGTCACAGTTGGGTTATTTAATCATTTGTTAATTTCGATAATTAGCTACTATTTTCAATTTTTGGTACTGAAATACCGCAAAAAATATATTTCCAAATAAACAAAATTCGTAATAATATTTACTTGTAATAATTTATTTTTAAATACAGAATTATCAAACATTTCATCCTGTATTTTTACTTTCAATACCTACTTGTCAATTTTGAAGTTTTTGACAGTATATTTTGTTGACGTGTCCCCACAAAAATATGTCTAAGGGACTGAGATCGGGGCTGTTTTTTGGCTACTTAAGGTTTCTAATAATATTTTTACAGTGTTCTTGAAGAACTTTTGCACATTATTGTTATTTGAATAAAACAGTTTAATTATGTTTTATTTTTCATCATCAGAATAACCCATTTTAATTTTTTTAATTAAAATGGGTTATTTTGACAATAATAAATCCTATGTATTTTTAAAGAAGTGATTTTGTCATCATAGAGGGCTTCTCTCTGTCTGTTCTGCATTGAATGGAAAAGGTCCAAAGTCCGTATGTCGAAAAATAAAAAAGTTTGTCAAAAATTGTAACAGCAGTAACGAACGCATTATCTTATCTCTATAGGGATTGATGATTTAATGTTGTTTTAATTAAATTCGTATTCAACCACCCTTTGAAGTTCCAACAATTTTATTAAATAAAAAATTAAGGAAAATTATTCTAAAGGAAATTTTATATTGTTTAATATTTTTGAACACCTTTTGTCACAAATATGAGTACCTATGGTATCCTGATATGCAACACTTGTGTCAAGAATTATTTTACCTATCTAGAGAAATCAACAATAAGAGAGCAGTACCTAACTAATGATACACGGTATATTTTTTATTGGTTAGCCATACTTGCGCGCTGACTCCAATCTTTTGTTGATAAAATACAGAATATTCAGTAAAAATATGTGATTCGATACATCTTTACACAACCTGTATAATGCAATTTTTTAAACATAATTGTGATTATTAAAAACATTGCAAGTTTTTGAATTATCCCGTTGCAAGGTAAACTCATTTAAAATAAATAATTAATTTGGTAAATTCATAGTTTTAATTCTAACTTGATTTAATTTATTTAGCATTTAACATAAATGTCATTTCCAAACAAAAGATTCCATATAACTCTTGAATTACATAATTAAATGCATTAAATTTATTTGGCAACAAAGTCACCGCTAGAACTGCCTCCTATTACCGAGTAGAAGAGTTATCACGCTAAATCTTTTTTAGGTTGCCAATTCCAGCATTTAACACGCAGTCTGAAGCGATAAGCTATATTGTCTGGTAAAACTTTGCTTTTCTAAACCTGTTGTTTAATATACTGTTACAATGCCGTTTGGAATTTTAATAAAGAATAAAGCGCATTTATTTTAGTGTCATCTCGACTATGCTCCTCAGCGCAGTTCGTAACAAGGTTCTGCACGTAGCGCAGTTGCAAGTCTGTAGAAACCATTAGACAAGCAGAGATGTGACACAAACAACTTTTATAATGACAAGAAAATAATCCGGTAATTACAGGCGCATCGAAATTCTCATCAATCTTGGGACTGGAAGCATTAGCGTAACATCATTCATAAACTCTGGAATTTCTTACGCATCAGCATTCACGGATCGCACAAAAACCCACTCAAATTATGTACAGAATGGCGCTGATTTATAGAAAGGGGATAAACGAGGCATTGAAACGCTCGTTGGGCCTCCTGACCCGCGGTCGGTAACTCAGCCGGTAATAACAGTTCCTGGGCCATGCCCTGCCTGAATTATAGGCTTCAAAACTCCACGCCACGCTCGACTTGCTCACTTCAAACGCCGGTACGGGAAGCCGGATAAAAGGACAACAAACTGCAGAAAAAAGATGTTGCCCTCGTAAGACGCGGCTGCTACTTGGGGAGTATGGGTCAGGAAAACAGGGTTCATCCCGTTATTTTCATAAGCCGGGAATATTTATTACTTGGGGCTTAAAATATATTTTATATAGGCTGTTAAATCTTGTGAAAAAGAGGAAGAAAATAACGCTGTCGCACTAAATACTTATGAGAAGGAAATATAATATTAAAATTATATATATCTAGTTAATTTGGAAAGAAGCCTTAAACTATATTTGTTTATTACGGTCGTGTCAAAAGTAAGATTTTTGCATAACTTTCAGTGAAAAAAAATTGGCTGTTATAAGAGCTGATGCATAGAACTTTTTATTGCTTGATTTTATTGCAAGATTTCAGTCATAAGGCCAGTCATATTAGTGAGAACATCTATATTTTTCCTTTATTAATTTTTATGTGTGTACATTTACCCTGCAATAAACACAACTTTAGGGAACTCAAAACCTTCCGATACAGTATTATACGAGGGAAAATCAAATATAAACGGGATTTTAGTTTCTGAGCGTTTACGGTTGGTAGAACTGCGCCCGCGCTTCTAGTATGCTTGGGTGGGGTCATTAGGAGTGGGGAAAGCCAGCCATTTCACACTCCCAACCAATTCGTCAGTAGCGCTCCGACGTCAGAGGAACAGGTGCGCACTATTCCACTGCGCAACGCATAATTATAAAATTTCTCACTGGTAAAGGAGTTCAAGACGAAAATTTTCCGGAGATTGATTGCACATGAATTTTCACCGTCAAGAAGAGCAGACAACATTTTTAACATTAAGGCGATGTTTCGCATCGTATTAGCTATGTCCTGTCCAAAGGAGGAGGGCCCGTAAGACCGGTTTTTGGCTGAAAAAATATACAAATTTTTTTTTTTTAGTATCTACTAGCATTACTGAATAATTTCCACCCTAAACGGACCAACCCCCTCACCCGCCTTCCCCCCCCCCCACCTCCTTAAATGCCGGGGAAACCATCGCTTATTAGAGGAATCTTTAAAGAACTTAGAGATGCGAAAGACATTCAATTCCTATGAATCTTTCTTACATATGAAGAGTTTTTTGGGTCGATGATCACGAATCTGGTCTCAGAATCACGAAATTCAAAATGGCAGATCCAATATGGCAGACAAGAAAATTGAAATGTCTTCAAAATGCATGAATTTTTTTGTAATGGGGTTCTTGGGTCTATGATTACGAATCTGGACTCTAAATCACGAAACTCAAAATGGCGGATTCGATATGGCGAACAAAAAATTAAAATGTCTTTAAAATGCATGAATTTTTGTGTAGTGACAACATTTTTAACATTAAGGCGATGTTTCGCATTGTATTAGCTATGTCCTGTCCAGATTTGGTTAGTGCAACTATATCGGTTTCGAAAATACAATACCTATGTATTCAAAGATGGAGGAGAAAGAGTGGAAAATCAGAAACATGATCGCTGGCCTCGGACCAGCATTGCAGATGAAAACATTCGCGCGGTTCGAGACATTCTTGAGGACAATCGACGGGTGGGAGTATCCGAAATTGCAGAACGGGTCGGAATAAGTTACGGGAGCTGTAAGGCAATCATCACAAACGACTTACAGTTCTGTGAAGTGTGTGCCAGATGGGTCCCTCGCCTTTTGACCAAGGATCAGAAGTTGAGACGTCTGGAGGTCTGTCAGAGGCTTACAGCAAGGTCTGTGAAAGATGATGCATTTTTGAGTCGGATCGTGACCTACGACGAAACGTGTGCCCACCATTACACCCCCGAGTCGAAACAGGTCGGCATGGAGTGGCGGAGGAAATGGGATGCAGCCCCAGTTAAAGCCAAGATTCGCCTGTCAGCTGGCAAGGTTCCTTCAACCGTTTTTTTTATTGGTGAGGAATCTTGCTCACTGATTTGTTGCATGAGCGACGTACAATCAATGCTGCTTACTACTGCGTGCTGTTGAACGAGGTGAGTGATGCATATCACTGCAAAAGACGAGATCAACCGATTCAGACAATGTCAGACCGCATACTACAGCTCTAATTGTCTCAAAACTAGAAGAAATGCCCTGGACTCAACTTGATCATCTTCCCTACAGCCCAGACCTATCGCCTTGCGATTTTCATTTGTTTAGGCCGCTTAAAGAAGTTCCAGAAGGGCAACGATGTCGAGGGCGTGGAGGAATTCGATGATCAACCTTCATTCTCTCTGATAAAAATATATTTCTAAAGCAGGAAATGTAGAAAAATAAATTATATTTGCCTTTTATTGTTCAATAATAATTTTTTTTAATAAAATCTCGCTTATATTTGATTTACCCTCGTATATTAGCAGCGGTAATTTTAAATTAATATATGTCCAAGATTCACAGCTAAAGCTAAGGAAGCGAAAAGTAATTCTTTAACCTTTAACAACCGAAGAACCACCATAAGTTAAAAAAATATATAAGAAGTGCTCCGTTAAATATGAGCGGGATATGTAAAAAGCCTTAAAACAAACTTTTACTGCATTACTTTGACTCGAATTACTTAAAAGCCATTCATATTTTAAAAAAAAAATAGTAGTAAAAAGTTTATCGCGTACCGTGGGTTTAAGTTAAGGCTTAGAAAGAACATACAATTTTTTTAGATATACTGGTTGTCATAATAAACAATGATCAATACTAAAAATACCTTACACTTTTATAACCATCTAGAATGTTTTTAAAATTTTTCAACATTTTACTCATTTACTGCCCAGGGAATTTTCCAATAAAAATTATTCGAATTTATCGATTTTTATACCCTTTTCCCTATTAATAACAACTTCCTCGTATCACTAATTTAACTGAAAATTTTGTTATACTTCAAAATAAGAATATATATATATATATATATATATATATATATATATATTCTCTGATAGTCAAGCTGCAATTAAAGCTTTAGCCGCACACAAGGTAAGTNAACTTCCTCCTATCATTAATTTAACTGAAAATTTTGTTATACTTCAATGAATTAAGATATATATATATTTAATTTAATCATTAAAACGTAAATTTCGTGGAATCAGTTGATGAACACAATAAAATAAATGTTTGTAGAGCAAAATCTTGAAAAATTAAAAAAAATTCTAAATGGTTATAAAAGTGTAAAAATAGGTATTTTTAATATAGATCATTGTTTATTATGACAACAAATATCTCTAAAAAATTGTGTGCCCTTTCTAAACCTTAATTTAAACCCACGGTACGAGATAAACTTTTTGAAATTTTCACAAAGTTTTATCAATATTTATAAATATTTACTTATTTTAAACAACGAATTCTAACCCCTAGAAGGAGCTTTGTGAAAATAATACCTTACATTCAGATGTAGCCAGCATCTAGATAAAGAACTACTAATTGGATAGAGACAGAGTATATTTACGTATACCCAAAGAGACACAACGGCAGTGGAGTAGGGGATGACACGGATAAAAAATTATTTATTAATTTATTTATTCACCCAACTGCACTGAAAAAAGGATTTATTTGGACTAAATAAATATCGTTTGCCATGAACTAATCCTAGTTTTGGATATTGCCTAGCATATATATTGTGAAAAGTAACTAATAATAAGTTCATAGTTTTGTAATAAATCTTATTTGAATGTTAATTTATTTCTAGTGTAATATCACATGTCGCCTCTTTATTATTAATTTACATATTTTAAGATGTAGATGACATAAGATTATTAGAAATATATCTTAGCTTAATGTGAACTAACAGTTTTTCAGTGAAAATAGGTTATTTTAATATTAATAAATGAATGGTTTATAAAAAGTGAATTGTTTTTTCGCTAAAATTGGACGTATTTCTTTCTTGATTAGTCTCAAAATTATGTACTTTCTCAAATTTAATTAAACTGATAATTAGATAACTTATCTAACTAAGTTTATAATTTTTGAAATGGTACATAGTGTTGAGATCTACTAATAGAGAAGCACATACGAGTAGGTATATACGATACTTTTATTCGAACATTTCATTTTTGCTAAAAATTAATTTTAAGATTTGTATTTTCCGAACTTATTATATACATACCTACATATATCGACCAAAACTACTTGTCATAGTTGTTGACAGTTTAATGATTAAAAATAATTGACGGATTATTAAATTGGGTTTTATTATAAATTTATGAAACTACAACAGCAACACTATGTCCTTATTTAAAACTGACTTTTTGACGATTATTACTTGATTGACCCTAACTTCCACAGTTTCTGCATCCATTTTAATGATGAGTAAACGGAACACAGCACACAGTACTCTGTAACTATACATATGCACATGTTATATTATGAATATGATCTAAGAACAACAAGAAACACTACCTTTTGATATAATCGTAGTCCATACCGAGGTCCATACTAGCCTACTGAACTACACAATACACTACAGGCACCTTGCATACATAGTCGCCATGATGGCGAAGACATGACTGTCAGGGGAGAACACAACTTGGTCACGTGATTAGAATAATTTTTAAATAATATATTTTACTATTGAACTGATAATAGTTTTAAAATATATAAAAATTTAACTTTTATAACCAGCTGTTTCACATTTAAGAAATTATATATTTGGAATAATTTTCCTTTAAAGTTTAATTGTAACGTTAGATAGGCCAATATAAAATAATATTTATTAAATAAAAACGAATATAAATTTGTATTAAAAATTTATTCTTTTAATTCGCCTAACAAATATTCTAAAATCATAAATGGTTATATTAAATCTAATTTGTTAATTATAGATAAATCTGTTGCAAACTGTTTGTTTTTTTTTAATTCAAACAAATCAAATGACTTGTATTGAATGTAACTGGTTTATCTCAATGTAACTAGCATAAATGTAAACTAACTGCATTCAAAACAACCGATTCCTTTAATAGAAAGTAATTGTTTTTTCAGTGTGCACCCAACTAACATGTACAAGGCTCAATTACAGGTTACAATAAAAGTACATTACACACACCTAAATACCTAAAGTGAGCTACAAAAAAACATTTGTCACTAGGAAGACAAGTGGTATTGTATAACATTGTCAACCACTACAAAGCAGTATTTAAAATCTTTATCTTAACCTAACAATATATTCTTAATTAATAATAAAACATATATTTGTTGCCTAAGAAAAGAAAAAAAAAGAATTCGTTGATCTGTACCACTTAGAAATTGTTTTTGTATGTGACAAAGCCATGTTAAAACTTCTTCTTGCATAATATTAAGCATCTGTTGAATAAAAGCTTAACGTTAAGGCAAACGACCTAAGCTCAGACGAACACGTTTTACGAGATTGTCATTTTCTTGATCTTTGACAGATTTCACCTAATATTCCATATTCCTAAAATTACATATTGTTTACAGACACAGAAAGAATAAGTATTTTTCAACTTACATGAATGATACATTGAGCAGTTTCTGTTGTCATATTTCTTTTTCAAAAATTTCAGAAGAGAATTAAGGCTACAAATTCTGGCTATTAGACGACTCTTTGCCTGCTGCAGACTTCGGATTTTGTTTGCATTTTAATTTTTTTCGTACAAATACTCCAATTTTTTCTTGCTCTTTTTGGACTATCCATGTCAGAAGTACGGCATTCTCCAAAATATCGTGGATAAGGCCTTTTCCTAAAAATAATGAATTATCTATTCCAGATGTATTTTATATAAACACTTACGGTAGTGTTTATATAAAATAAAATAGTAATTTATAAATAGGTAACAGGTAGAATTTCCTTGGTATTTTTTGAAATGTACTGAATAAAAAAAATGTTAGATAGCTAAGCAGATAGCAAAATTATAGGGTATTAGTTGTAGATACTACACAAAGGATATATAATTTGTTAATTATATTTTTATAACTTACTTCACGTTTATAATTTTATTATTGGGTGTATCCATTACTATTACTGATGCAGTTAAAGTTGATCTATGTTTTGGTGATGTGTCATTTCAGAAAGATCTGTAGCCTTATTTGTAGTAGATAACAAGCCTGATTGAGCACTCAGTGTCGATGACGATGAACATGTAGATATATTTTCTGGTTTTTGTTGCGGCAAGTGCAATGACTGTGTAAGAACATAATTTAGAGAAATATTTTCCTTATTAGAACTGTCTCATCTATAAAAATTAAATAAAAAGGTAAAGAGGTACTAGGTAACTGTAAAGGCTTTTTACTTGTATATGTTAAACAATATAAAAGTTATTTTACCTGCTATAAGTAGAAGCTATTATTGGAATCACAAGTACTTTATACCTGATGGCTTTGTCAGAAAATCATTAATCGCAAAATGATCAGAACAAACAAAAATGTTGTCGGTAATATTGACATCACCTAGGAAGAGCTTCCACAAATTTCAGATTCTTCAGATTTAGTTAGTATTTTATCACTGCTAATTAAGTACTAAATGTAAAACACGCTTATGTAATTCCTCAAACGCCGTCCATGTTGCTTGTTTACTTACCTGTCAAAAGACCGCTGTCCGCCTTTTTTAAATAAAACTTTACAAATAACACACTTTCTAACCATGTCTTAGCACTAAATAAATGTCCATACATAAAAACTACACAACAATAAGAGGAAAATGCCACACTAAACACAAATAAACTCAAATACGTTAATAGCGGCTACACACTTTTCCTTTGACAGATGTCATCGACAATCATCGAAATGCGGACGTAGGCGGGACTATTAATTCGACCAATAGAAATTTGTGTCTCCTGAAGAT